>NW_010257724.1:0-43591 GCF_000690775.1 Eurypyga helias
ATTCTATGATTCTATGATTCTTCCAGATTAGCTCTAGGTGGATTTAAATTGAAGTCTCTCTCATTAGCAGGCAGTAATTTATTTATATTTGATGAACATTTTACAAATTATCTGCTTCATCAATGCAGAGAGAACTTGTTGGTAAAACAAAACAACAACAAAAAAGGAGTAGCAAACATCTCCTTTAAAAGCATTTTCATTTTACTTAAGCAGCTATGAGATGAATTAATTTTGCTGAGGAAAGGCCTCTCTTACTCTTTCATTTTGATACCTACAGAAAATTCTGTATTTATGCCAGAAAACGAGCTCAAAGGGTGTGTTAGCCTGGCTGGAGTTGTGCAGCTATTTGCCAGTGCTTGGCTGCAGATTGCATATACTATTTAAAAGAGAAGTTTGTATGAACCTTTTCAGATTTCTCAGCCTTTAGTTGAGATATATATAGTGTTACATATATATTTATTTCCTTTAATAATGACTTGGTACAGTGTAATGCTGCAGTGGTTTAGGCTAATCTAGTCTCATCTGCATACAGCTGTGCCAAAACTGGAATGTAAAGGCTGCTTTTCCTTATTCCTAAGAACCTGGGTGGCACAAAATGATGTTCTTTGTAGTAAAACAGCAAGGCCAACTCCCATGTGCAAAAAAAACCCCATGCAAGCCAACCTTTTTGTAATGTATGATTACTACACCGTACATATTCCATGAATAATGACATTTATGTGTTAGCATTTTTTGATCCATAGTATTTATAGTCTACTGTGAATGTCATCTGAATGTGAAAAGACCTGCACACACACACACACAAACACACCCCCTTTTCAATGGTATCCTGAATTTCATGTGTTATTGTCCATTAAGTAATTCTTCTGACTCTTGATTTTGTGCTCTTTTCAGTAGGTCTAAAAATGCTGTGCCTGATTCACCATTGCTTTCTGACTTCATTTGTACGAGGGGAAGAGTAAGAAAAAAATAGACCTTCAGCTGCTCCACTTTTGTGTGAGTGACTGAGGTGCACAATAACCATGAGTCAGGCCTTTCTGCAGATCCTCTCATTAACGTCGTTACCATTTTTACTCAAAAAAAACCAACCACCTTCGGCTAAATTTAACTCATGAACAAGTGGATGTCCTGAACATTTGGTACTGATTTATAGGCCATTTTTTCCACTCCTGTTTCTACCATGAGACAAGGCAATCCTGATACATATTGAAATGCATTTTAATGTTACTATATGGGGACTAGAGGAAGGATTACCATGCATAACTTTCCTTTACTAGTAGTGCTTGGCATCTCCAAAGTACTTTTTGTCCAAGGATTCCCGGTAGTACTGCTCACAAGCTTGTAAGATATTAACCAGTTCAGGCAATATCCCTTCTGTATATTATAAAGATAACTTCGGAGACCTTATTTCCTGTCTAGGCAATGCCCTAATCTGAAATGAGATCTCATTTCTGGGTTAAAGGAGATGCTTGATTTGGAAAACTAATTTGGAAATATGTGACTTACAGTGAACTCCACATTCCTTTTCCAGGATAAATACAGAATTTACACTGCCACTGTAATTAATCCACGGTCAGATTTTTAGTGATTTCCAGGTTTCTCTTGAAACTCTATTAAATTTTGAGTTTATTTACAGCAGAGAAAATCTGAAATAAATCTGCTGTAGTCAGTCGTGTTAATCGCAGTTTGCATCAGTATTACTCCAAGCAAAACCTAAGTTTATATTAAATAAATTGAGTGTTTTTATGATCTAGGAATGTAAAATGTTGCAATTACACTGTTCATATTTTTATTTAGCTTATAGAAGCCAGTAACACACATAGTCCTTCTTCAAGAGCTTTCCAGTGTGGATTTACATAGGTAATTTTATCTCAGGTTGCTTGGTATTTGACATAAATCCTTTATTTCTGGAGTAAACCAATAATACAGCTATCTATTTTTGAAAAGGAGGCTTAACCTTTGTATTTGTGAATGAAAGCTGGAAATCCTGAGTGAATTATTTCTATATAAAATCTCAGGGGTTTAGAGGAAAAAAAAGGTTTGTTTTCATTTTAGTCTTGGTCTTGCTTGTTGAATGCGTGATGCTGGTGAGGCATTGTGGGTGTACATGCACATGTATGGAGGTGTGAATGTGCACTTTTTCTTACACATTGAACCTGAACTGGAGTGTAATGGAGCCTTTTTGAAGCTCAGGACAGTTCTTCCAGGCTGTTTTTCTGCTAAATTAGTAACTGCTAGTGCATGGAAAATGGGAATCACAATTTTCTGGAAATCACAATTTTCATAGAGGTTCACTATTACCAAGGCAAGACTTTTACTAACAGGAAGGGAGGGTTGTATTCCACCTAATAAGCTCACAAAAGGCAGAAAGAGACATAACAGGTGGCACCAGCATCATCAGTCTACCATTCACAAGGTAACAGAAATCCACTCAAAAATTTTATTCTTCTTTTGCTATTTCCTTTTTCTAGAAAAAGCAAGTGAGTCAGACAAAGATCCGGGTGATCTCTACCATCCTCTTCATCCTGGCAGGCTGCATTGTCTTTGTGACCATTCCTGCGGTTATCTTCAAACACATCGAGGGATGGACAGCCTTGGAGTCCATCTACTTTGTGGTTGTCACTCTGACTACTGTTGGCTTTGGTGACTTTGTAGCAGGTGAGCAGCTTCAAGCACAGCACCCCTGGGTGCTGTGCACCAGGGCCTTGGCTCTTAGAATTTGTTTTCTGGTGTAGAGGGGAGGCTTTTCACAATGCATTATATTCCAGTGAAATGATGCCAGGTGTTTCTGTTGGAGTTACTGTGCGGTAGGATAGCAGGTTGATTTAAAGTCCAGGTGCCTTGCTGTCTGCAGATCGCAAGCTTTCAGCAGTGTATCTAGATAATGGGAACCTCTAAAGTCCTGATTATCCTTTATCGTGCAATTAATTATGCACAAGTCAAATGACTTTCCCATTGAATTTAACATTTGTATTAGTCCATTAGGGCTCAATCTGAGGCTGACTGCAGAAGCAAGTTGCCAAAATGATGAATGGATGAAGCATATACCAAGTAGGTCTGAGCCACAGGGCTGGAGAAATCTCTGGTTGGATGCAGTAGTGGGCTGCTACTACAGGAGCCGCAGCATTTCAGAAACTTCAGGTTGTTCTCTAACCTTGGCAGAAATTTTGACATTGCAATTTCCGTGTTAAGGAAAACTCATGTAGGAAGAGAAGGACTAGTGGGCTATGCATCTCAGTGCTAGGAGTATATTCTCCAAGATTAATACAGTACTAGCAGAAACTATACATATCCATCCATATCAATTTCCAAAGAGGGAATCAAGATTGTTGGCTGGAGAGATGGGAGATTTTTTTTCACACAACTGCTTTGCTAACGACAAGGTGGTTAAAATAAAGTGGGTTTCTTTCCCCATTAGTGCATGACCTCTACTCCTCATTCGTGTTAGTGGTCTGATTAAAGGCATTAAGATGCCTGTGTTACAAACAGCCGTATTATGCTACTGTTGTATTACTTCCTATACATCAGTGAAATATGAATGAGTTAAAAACATCAAATGAAACTACAGGGATATATAAAGTTTTCTTTGCTGAAGAGCTGGAGACAAGTCTTTTTGTAAAGAATACCCTAATCCTCCTTTTTTATGACATTGTGGTATAGAAGACATGAATTAATGAGGAAAAAAAGGCACTGAACAAAGAGAGCCCCAGATATGAAAAAGAAGTGTTTTACAAGCATTCAGATACAGAAGTGATTGTATGAGCTTGGTCCATTTTAACCACTTAAATGTGAAAAGCAGCTGACTGGTGTTCTGTCTTTGTGGTATCACAGTGTGAAATAAAAATAATTCACTAAAATTTTATTAAGTGTATCACACTTCAGTATTGTTTTCTTTAATAATACATTAGTAAAAAAGCTCTGAATATTAGATTATTTTATATCCAACATGATTAGGAGAATATAATCCACAGCTGGGTGACTTTTAAACCTCAGGATTTTTCAAAAATCAAATGGAGGACCCTGAATGAGAAAACTTCAGAGACAGTCTCATGATAAGAGTTTAAGGCAGGTGATCACCAGGAGATTTGGGTTTTATTGCTGGTTTTGAGACAGATTTTCTGTCACTTATATTTTCTGTCACTTTAATCTCTCATTTCTCTGTCCCTTCAACATCACATCAAAACTACTACATTGTATTGGGTAAAACAGCATCAATGGAGCTATGCTGATTTATTCCACCTAGAACATGTCCTAGCTCTTGGCAAACTGGACAGGTTTTTTGTACTGCTGTTGGAGATACAATTGTAGATGGAGCCTGAAAAAAAGGATTATCTGATAGGCTGAAAAAAGTGGTCTCATACTTTCTCAGTCGCCTGATTACTCTGTAAGATAGACCTAGACAATCTGTTTCACAGCAAGCTTCCTCAGGGACACGTATCATCAGAGCCTCGTTGTACCATAGCAACAGCAGCCCCCACCTCCCATTGTTTCACACTCTTAAAGACTGGAAAAAAGGGAGTGAGTCACGCAGTCTATGGGAAGAGATTAACATCAAACCCAGTATTTGGGTCCCTGCCAATTCTCAAATGTCTGACCTTCCATGGGGATGTTTGAACACCGTACATATACTCATTCTCAGTCTGAATAAAATGAAACAGTCAGAGAAATGTCTCAGATTGCAAAAGGCTGAAGGGGAAATACTGAGCTGTGTTGTCTGGTGATTTTAATGGGGCAAAATCCTAAAATATCTCTCTAGTCCTACAGAGATACAGGTTGGTGTCTAGCTCTTGTCTAACCAAAGCTGGAGTCCAGGGAATATGCAGTCGTCTGCCTGCGTCCCCTGGTGGGCTTGCTTTTCAGGCAGAGACTTACACAGGTACCACCAAGGTGCTGTTTGTTCACCTGCATTGAGGGGTATGGCTGTGCCCACAGGACTGGGCAGACTCTGCTGCTTGCTCTGTTCAGCTCAGGTCTGTGCCCACCTCTCACTGGCTCTCATTCATGCAGTGCACATACCACTGTGATAAGACTGAGACTCTCAAAAGTGAATTTGTAGTTGCTTTCTTTTGGAAAAGTTTATTCTATTCTGTGGTAGGCAGCAGCCTGGCTGCTATTGCATTTATTTTAGGCTCTTTGTAGTCCATTAGATCTGTCAAATATCTCACATACTTGCTTTACCCACTCATCCTGAGACTTGCATGAAGACCATATAGGACATTTGTTGGTTCATTTGATCCTTATCTCCTCTTAAGGGACTGACCAGAGAATGCACCCCTATAACTGATATCTGAGCAGACAATATATCCATATTATCAGGGCTGAAGCACGGTTGGCTTCCTGTTAGATATCCTGATTTGGAGGGGCAGAAAAGCTACTTTTCTTTCTCCTTCACATAGGTCTCTCAATGATGTAGCTAAACCCAAAAAATCTGGAAACTCTATAAGCTGAGGGGGTTGCAACTGTAAAGTTTCTCAACTACCAGGTTTCAGGCAGATCAGAATAAGGAAGACTAAGGAAGACTAGCTGTATTAAACTTTTTTCTTGGAAATGTGTTCATGCTGTTGCAAGTACTATCAAAGCAGGAATTTTAGACTAGCTTCAAAGTATGAGCAACATAAAGAAAAGTGTTTACTCGGTGCTTTGGCAGGTCACAAAGCAGCAGAACAATAGGCAGTTTTGAAGAATCTTAAGAACAGACTGTGTCCCTCCCATCTGACAAGCCTCTTGTCTGTTATTAGAACTACAGTGGTGTTGGCAGGAGTCAAGAAATGCTTTCAAAAATGTCTCAGAATTGCAGATATTCTGTCACAAATTTGTATCTCATGATTCCTAAGCATAAGTATATGCTCATTTCAGGAGGAAATGCTGACATCCATTACCGGGAGTGGTATAAGCCCTTAGTGTGGTTCTGGATCCTTGTTGGCCTCGCCTATTTTGCTGCTGTCCTGAGTATGATTGGAGACTGGTTAAGAGTCCTGTCCGAGAAGACAAAAGAAGAGGTATGATTAGTAATTTCTCAGTGGTTTGTCATAAGAGAGCTCTAAGTGCCTGATTCCTGCTTGTCTAAAGAAGGATGCACCTCTACATGACCATTGCTCAATATTCTCCGTGGTTTACTCCACTGGCTGCCGTTGGTATCCAGTTACCTCCAATCTTTAGCTACTTCACAAAGGGAGGAATAGTGCCCTGAAGCAACCTAGGTTGTTAATCTCTAGCAGTACTACCGAATACACAGAGCACATCAGTAGTATTGCAGCAGGTCAGCCTTCACTCTGAAATTAGCTACAGAATTGTGATAAGAATTTCAGTGTTCTCTCTTTAAAAATTGGAGATGTATGAGTTTTAAAGACATTAGTTGGGTATTTTCATTATGAAACAAGAATCTGCCTTTAAGCCAGGAGTTAAAGATTTTCCCACCTTTCCCTGTGCCAGGGAGTATGGTTCTGCATAAAGGTTTCAATTCAGACCCCTTACTAAGTACCATATTATTAAAAATTGAAGAAACTGAGTACTCAGCATCAAGGAGAACATGATTAAATTCACTCAGATCACGGCCTCCATGATTCAAAGATAGTATTGCTAATACATCACTCAAATAAGGGTGGAAAACAGAAGGCAATTGCCATGACTCCAGAACTGAAGCCTATTGTGGAAGATGTTAATAATATAATTTCAGTTTTTAAGGCTATGTCCTCCTGTATTTCTAGCAAATCTAACCTGGCAGGGTTAGCCAAAGAGCAGCCATAGACCACGTTTGGCAGAAGGGTAGTGCTGTTTATCATGTATGAAGGCATGTGTGCTACCTGAGTCCTGGTGCAACCCCTGTGCATCTCCATTAATAAAGTCACCTTCACAGAGAGTTTGGCTGTCAGGTTGATCAACATCCGGCACCTATAGGTAGGAATCTGATCTCTCATGGTGGGTGTGAGATGGCTGCTGCCACAAGTCATGCAGTTTTAAATGGACACCTTCTCATCTGGCCTGAGGAACCAAAGATGACTTCCTTGTGTATCACTGAACGCAGAACTGAGTTCTGGCTACAGCAGCCCAAGCAAACCATTGGCCTTGGTGACCTCCTGCAGACATCGTACTCCTGAATCCATTCTCCTTTAGCTGAACTTTGGAAAAGGCCTGTGTTGACTGAAACAATGCTTGGTCATTTATCTTCTTTTTTCTGATTTCGAAAGAAATATTTCTTCAATACAGCAGCTGGCTTGAGAGGGTGGTATTTGGACAGTTATGCAATGGAAACCTCCATTCATTCTCAGTTACATTTGCCTCTGAGAATGAACCCTAGACTGGATCAGTCAGAGGCCCACTTCAAATTTTCTAGTAGGTATTTCCAACGTTAACTGCTCGGTGGCTCTGTGGCACTGAACAGAACCTTCAGTGGGTGTGAACAGTTCCATCCATGAGCAATATGGGAAAATACTTTAGTGTATTGCTACATTGGTTGTGGTGCTGTTCTGAAGCTTATTGGTATAACTATATGTGATTAATTTTGCCCACTCCTGACCATATACTTCTGACATTGTAGGTCAGGAAATTTGTTCTTAACCAAGGAGGGATTAGCATGAACACCTCTTATCATGTAACAGCTATACAATGTGTGGAGTGGCAAAATGTCACGTAAGCCATTAGCTAGTCACCAGCTGGTGTGCTTAGAGCTTGCCCAGTATAACCATGTTGCTGCTGAAGTTTGGGTCCAGATGGATGCACGGGAGCTGGGACTAAAAATAAAATGCTTGCGCTGCTGTTCTGTAGAAAAGACTGTCGCTTTATTTTGCCTTTTTTAAAAAAATTAATTTCTCTTTCCTGATGTTGTAAAGGTTGGAGAAATAAAAGCCCATGCAGCAGAGTGGAAAGCAAATGTGACGGCTGAGTTCAGAGAGACACGGAGGCGGCTCAGCGTGGAGA
Source organism: Eurypyga helias (assembly GCF_000690775.1). Taxonomy (NCBI): domain Eukaryota; kingdom Metazoa; phylum Chordata; class Aves; order Eurypygiformes; family Eurypygidae; genus Eurypyga; species Eurypyga helias. The sequence goes on from NW_010257724.1 coordinate 7,918, forward strand.
TCCACGACAAACTTCAGCGGGCAGCCACCATCCGGAGCATGGAGCGCAGGCGTCTGGGCCTGGACCAGCGAGCCCACTCCTTAGACATGCTCTCTCCAGAGAAGCGCTCTGTCTTTACTGCCTTGGAAACGGGACGCTTCAAGGCCTCATCTCAGGAAAGCATCAACAACAGGCCTAATAACCTGCGCCTTAAAGGGTCAGATCAGCTCAACAAGCACGGGCAGGGAGCATCCGAGGACAACATCATTAACAAATTTGGATCATCTGCTAAGATGACCAAAAGGAAAAACAAAGACCTCAAAAAGACCATCCCTGAGGATGTGCGTAAAATTTACGAGACCTTCCGAAACTACTCCTTGGATGAAGAAAAAAAGGAAGAGGAGACAGAGAAGATGTGTAATTCTGAGAACACTTCTAGCACTGCAGTCTTGACCAACTGCATCCAGCAGCACTCAGACCTGGAGAACGGAGTGATCCCCAGTGAAACCAAAGAAAGGGAACATGGAAACAAAGCGTTACTTGAAGACAGAAATTAAATGTAAAAGATGCTTGACTTGAATTAACAATGTTAGTGTTTTATATACATATATATATTGAGACACGTGCCTTAAACAGACTCCTTATTCAGTCTGAATTATATAGCATTGAAGAATATTTCACTGTGCCATGAAGACTCAAGCTTGCTCTGCCAAAACAAATCAGGAACACAGCACTGCAGAATGGCAACAGAAAGCTACGCACATGGAAATTTCAGCCTGTATAAGATTCCCAGGGCGAGACACAAAGGAAGAGCTTGAACCATGGCTGTATCACCAGTGCATGGTATAATATTAGACAAAGGGCAGCGATGTAAGAAGAGCCTTTGAAAGGGATGAAGAAGAGTGTACCTTTGTAATGGAGTATGCCTCCATAAAGCCTTCCCCTGGTGATTAAAAAGAGGAGAAATTATTGGAATGAACCAGAAACTTTCAGTAAGGCTTAGTTTACATTTTGGCACGTGATCCAAGCTAGGGTTTTGTTTTGTTTTGTTTTTTCATTTTTGAATCAGATGCATTATCTTTCTAAACTCCAAAAGAATGTCCATGGACACAGCCACCAGCTGGGTGCTGGTTTGGAAAATCAACACAGACATATTTAAGGGTTGGATTGCTCTTTTCATAAAAAAAAAAAAAGAAAAAAACCTCCATGGGTACTTACCTTAACCAGTGACAGAAAAAAAAAAAAAAGAAAAGAAGCAAATGGATTTTTTTCTTGTGTAGGAAATATTCAGTGTAAAGTCACAGCAAGAAAGTGCATATGAAGAAAATGCAACATCTCGTGCTATGTTATTTAAAAGAAGAGAAACATTAACTTAATGATATTTGGCTAGGTGTATAAAATAGTAGGCCAACTCAGTTTTTTTAAAGAATTTCTCATTCACACTTTCTACCACTGACAAAAAAACCTTCAATTTTAATGCTGTAAGACTATGAAGACAGAAGGAAAGCTATAGCTTTTGCATGTCAGCCAACTTCTGTTCTCTGTAGCTGAATCTGAATTTTTAAAAATAGATATAAGAGCATATACACTATTCAGATGTGGGCCAGAGCTACCATAGAATCTCAGGGCTCTCTGTCCCTTTTGCTGGGTTTGGGTTTAGATGTAAACTACAGTCATAATCTCAGAAAAAAAAAAAAAAAAGTGAAAAGTAATTTAGGAAAAGAAGTTGAGAAAAATATGGTGGTAATCTTTTAAGTGCTTATAGCTTTAAGTGCCATTAATGCTGTCATATTTTGTAAGTTTTTAAACAAGTATTTGGAATTATTTGTTTCATTTCCTTTCAGTACTATCTTTGACATTTGCTATCTCTTTTCTTGATAAAATCTAAACATGAGCTCTCTGCATTTCTAGACTAACGCGAAATGTAACTGAACTGTGGGCATTTTTTGAAATCTTTTATGCTGTCTGGACATACGGATATAAAAGACAAATGTCCCTAGACTTCACAGTAAATATTTGAAGAAAAGGCTGCAAAATAATTAATGGGAATTGCAAAACACACTCAATTTTGGTAGCCTCAGCCTGTGGGCTACTGCCATTGCAGATGGAAGATTTTGCATGCTGGAAATGAGATACACATGATTGCACCAGCGATGCTTTCCCTGCGCCTTCACAAAATCCTAAATATGCCTGCAATTCAAACTGTAGGCTTATAGGTAAAGTAAGCATGGATGTAGGTGGCAGAGACATACCGAGTCTTACAAGCTAGGCAAACATTCAGACGCTGGTCATGCAGACACAGACTTTTGGAATTGCATGCCCACATACACAAAATACATACACAAAAATGCTCACTTCATTTTCTGAGACAGTTTCTGAGATTTTATGCACAATGAGCCGACTCAAAATCTAACCGGTCACCAGAATACATGATTGCCATGGCTGTGAATAGAAGCACGGCAAGGCAAATGCAAATGTTGAGTGTGCATATTTGTATATCTAATTGACTCTGCACATTTGCAGGAGTGAGACAAATTCCACCAGTGCAGAGGATGAAAGAAGTTCCTAGTATGTTCTGTCTGCTGGTTCACTTCACTTGAAGTATTATGTCATCTTTCTAAGTTTGTTGTCTGTCTGAAAATTAAAGACGAAAAAATGTTTGAAAAAATTCAGGTCATTTGGGTTTGCTTTAAGTCAATAAGATCCAACAGAAATTGAATTCTGCTTAGTTCACCAATGAATCTCTTAATGTGCAGGACAACACTGCGGCTTTCATGACTGGAGCAGGGCAGCCAGCCCAGTCCCCAGGGAAGGGTTCGTCTGACTCCAGAGCTGCTGTGGCTCCTGGAGCCCTTTGTGCCATGCGGCCCTGTGCTCGGCTTCACAATGGTGCGGATGGCAGCATGTGGCCATCCTCAGATCCCGTCCTCCTCAAGCCACAAGCAGACACCAGCAAGATGCTGGTCTGTGCAAGCATCGGAGTTCTTTAACCTTCCCGTTGCTCCTGGTGTTGGGTGTGAGGTTCAGCCTCAAGTGCCACATGTGAGCAGATGTGCTGACGTCTCACTCGGAAATACAGCGAATTGCATTGTGATAATTCTGTAGTGTCAGGATGGATGAAGCATGACTGGAGGTATTAGACTTCTATGTGTTCAGATCTAGGGGTTTACTGTGGTCTGGCGGGAAGTTAAGAGCAAAAGCTACCATTTAGATTTGCATTTGAATTCCAGAAAGAGTTCAGAAGTGCTCAGACATGCGGTTTGGGTCCTGGGAATTAAGGTACTGCCTGGTTACAACGTTCTGCGCTTTGCTTGCATGAAGGATCAGGCACACAAAAGCATCTCACCTGGCTCTGAAAGCATGCAATACATACAGATTGTGCTAACAATTCTCCTTGGCTACCAAATGCCAAAGCCATCATCATGCATGCAGTGTTACTTGTTCCACAGCTGAGTTCTCACAAGAAATGCTGCCTGTAGTGGAAAAGTCCTGCACAGATGCACAGGCAGCTAGCTGCAGGGATATGGGAGATGCATTTCCTGTGTGTGAAATATAGGGCTTAGTCACAGGCAGAGCATTTCTGCTGCTAAGGCCCAGGGAAAGCAGAAGTCTGTCTTGTAGGACTTGTCTGTGTGAGCAGAGTGTTGGACAGCGGGCAAATCACGGGAAACAAGTCAACACGGGCAAAGTGCCTGAGGAGGTGAAGTTTAGTGGCCAAATTCAGAACTGTTTGCTCTGATGGGACAGAAAGACAATGAAATCTTGGCATATTTTTAATCTCTAAACTTCCTGAATTCTCAGTCTGTCCCCTGTCCAGATTCTAGCTGGTGGTGTGTGTGCCTCTCTCTAGTTTCTGCCTGGCCATGCCATGGTGGAGTCCTTGGCTGACATTTTATCCGCTGTGTCTTCAGCAACCCTTGATTTGGGATATGACAGTTTCAGGGACAAATGGTGAAGCTGAATAAAGTCCCAGTGAGAGCGTTTTATGACCTTTTACATGAAAAGAAAACACTCTCTTTCATTCCTCTCCGTTTCTGTGTCTGTGAAACTTGCTGAGAAAGCTGCTAGTCTGCTTGTGGAATAAACACTTTCTCCTGTATGATTGCCTATTAAATACCTCAATATACATAATTTTTATTATAATATGGGAAGTGCAAATGGTGTATTGCACAGGCGGCCAGACAGTTAGTCTGCCAACTAAAATGACATTTCAGTGTCCCTAATTGCTTCTCCCCTTATAAAAGCCATCCTTGGTTTCAGTAGTATGCAACAGCTTGGGAGAGAATCTCAGTTCAAATACAAAGTGTTTTTATGGCTATAATTCTCATCCTTAGGCATTTAATAATACCTATAAAAAACTTGTCATGTTATTTCTAGTGAGACTGTTCCGCCATTGTTGAAGGCTTTAGCAAAAGGTAATCTGAACCATATCCAAAACGCCTTGCTCTAAATTACACCCTTTCACAGGACCCTGAAAATAAAAAGTCAAACAAAAGGGTGACTCTGTTAGATCCTGCCTTGAGCACAACATGACTTGAAATGGGAATTGGGACCTGAAAGAACAAGAAACATGGATTTTCAGTTGCTGCAGCCCTCACACATAGAGGCCAAGCTGTTTTCGTACAGCTTTCAGCTCTGTAGTCCCACTTTCTAATGTCTTGTATTCTCTTGTTAGAGAATTCTGGCATGCTCCTTTGGGGATCCTCCTGAACCATTAGCCGTCACTGAACTTGTGCAGATTTTGCATGAGTGGTTTTGAAAAGATTCATAACTACATCCATGTGGCAGTCTGTGAATTACATTATCCTTTAATAGGGAACATTATTTCTAATAAATGTCATTAGAAATAATAGTAAATAAAAAAATAAGTGATGTGTATTCATGAAACCTGATTTTGGTTGTTGCTGTAAAATTACAAATCATCTGGGCTTCTGCTGTCTGGCTTTATGATGTCTCTAGTACAAATCTGCTTATTCCAAAGCCATTAATGGGCTGTGCCAGAGACTTTGTGCAAAATTCTCTGACCCCCGTAAATTAAAGTAGTCTGTGAGTTCAGGGTGTTAAAACCCTTGTCCTTAAAAAACCTGCATTTTCCTGAAGAATTTGTCTTTATGCTGTACATGGGCTGTTTGTTTGCCAGCTTCAGTTTTCTCAGGGGCTTATTTGTGTTGTCAGGTTGCACGATGTCTGCTAGTCTCACTTTTCCCATCAGCCACTAAAAATAAATAACAGGCAAAGAGCAAGCTTTATGTTATGTTGCGTACTAGCCTAGAAGAAGTCGTCTTATACTAAACAGGTATGAATTTGAAAGGTGACTGGGAACTGCTTCAGTCCTTCCTGTACATTTATTTGTTCTGAACTATATTTTGTCTAGTCAATGCAGTAAAGTGGGGCTAGCTTGTTATTTTTCATTTTTTTAGAGTAAAGACCTGCTGTTTTAACTCATCTCTGCCGTGCCATTTACTGGGGTGGCATTATATCAATACTAAATACAAATAAGCCCAGCTTCAGAAACAGTTCCCTAGGCAATTAAATGTCGATGAAAATGCAAAGCAAATAAACACAAACCTATGAAACTCAAATAAAGGGTTGTAGGCTAATGTATGAAGCTAGTTGCCTGAAGTATATCAGCAAAATATGCAGATCTGAAAATTTCTTTTGGTTGACTAATCCTTCCCAAGGTCCCCTTCTCCTTGGGGGACCTCTTTTTTTTCCTCCTGCCAGAGCAACTGAAGTACATAATGATGTTAGACTCTGTTGACTCACGCTGTTGAAATCAAACATGGAGGAAGCAGTTGCGAAAGCTAATTTGGGGGTGTCTGATGTAGCCAGCACTTGCTCTGTGAGCTGGATCATGCCAGGTTGAGAAGGTCACTCTGAAGGCAGGTCTTCTCCACAGCATTGGCGAGTTCTCAGGAATGGGTTGAAAAAGGCCCCATGCCCACGTGCGCATGCCCACCCTCCAAAGGCACACGTAATTGGTTCCTGCACACGGATTTAGTGGTGATGCCTCCCTGCTCCATGCAGGGCGATGTGAGCTTCTGTGCTGCCTCCTCTCTGGTTGCAGGCCGTGTCTGAGCTGAGCTGTATCACCAGGACGTCCCACTGCTGCTGCTTTCGGGGGAAGGCGGATGTTTCTCTAGCAGGTGGCCTTGCGAGGCAAGTGGGATCTGCTTTCCTTGGCTGAACTCTTTGAGAGCAAACCACAGGCAGGTGATATTTGGCATGTGAGAGAGAATACTTTACACTCCCAAATATATTCCACCCACACACTTTTTTTGCCTTGTGAGAGCTAGGTGCTTAAAGAGGAAAGCTTACGGTGCCTATTGTGAGACATAAGCCAAACATACCAACTTTCAGCCTACCATTTAGCAGTTTCTCAGATCCTGGAGCCATGTAGTAGCTACAATTAGTAAAAAGCAGGATTTTAATCTGGATCACAGCTTCCCAACAATTTAAGTTTATTCAGGACAGTGTTTCAATGTAGCTTTAGACTGAATTTTTTTCCAAACTGTAATAGAATTTGATCTGGGCCTCGTGAATAGGGCTGAGAAGCTATTATTACTCATTTTCAGCCTTGCATTTGAAAAAGAACTTTCTTTAAATTTGGGGAAACATTTTGGTGGGATGCTGATCTACTATTTTTCCTGATCTATTTCAAAATACAGTACAAGCAATCAGTAAATCCACTTGCAAGGATGTTCTATCTACTCTCTTGTCTCTGTCTTTCTTTCCCTCTCTCTGTAAGATTTTATGGTGCTTTAGAAAGGCATTTTCAGAAAGGGGACAATTTTCTTAAATGTCATTACCAGGGTACAGACCAGAATGTGCTCGTACCATCTTGCTAAGTTTTGCTGCTATTGTCTTTATTTTATGATGTAATGTTTTACAAAGATGGAAAAAAAAATTGCAACAAAGACCATTTGGATGATGAAAACACTTTTCCTGTTGTTTTTTTTCTCTCTCTGTTGTCCTATCATCCAGCAAGGGCAGAGGAGCTGTAATTAATCTTCCCTTTTGCGTATCTCTGTGGAAAACAGTGCATTGCTGGTAATCTCACTGTTGCCGAGTCTTTGTGCTTGCTTTTGCCCCTCCTACCATTTCTCTTGGATGACAATCCCGATTGCAGGGTGTCCTGAGTCTCTAATTTGGGAAGCAGTGGTGCTGGGCTGGTTTCCAAAGAGAGGCACAAGCTTCCAGCCATACCTCTGCTCGCACTGAGCCATGTTTCTGCATCATCCACTGGCCAGCCACTAGGGAAGCAAGAGGCAGAGCTTTGAGGAGTCTCCGTCTCTCTTTCCTAGTCTCTCCCCATAGAAACTATTTGCCAGGATGTCTGGTAGAAGTTACTAGTGCAGAGAGGAGGGAGGAGGTGAAGCTTTTTGACCTTGGGAGGTACAGATATGGTTGGGGTTGTCTTTTACTGTGAGTGCTGTGAGGCCTCGGGTTCCCCTGCTGCCTTGTTTTTCCATCAACTTGGTAAACTGCAACACAGGCCAGCCATAGTGACTAACAGAGGGCGCAAACTCTCGAACTACAATTCCTTTGTCAGCAATGGGGGTAACAAAAAATTCCTGCAAGCACAGTTGATACTTCTGATAGTGTATATAGAGAGCCCTCATGGCTGAGCCTTCCCTTGACTTTGGGGGGGGTGGAAAAAGAAAAAAGTCTTCTCTGGACTCACCAAAAAAATCTTCCCTGTTTTTGTGCTACTCCTTATATGCTGCTTATGCTACAGAGTCCATACTGGTTCTTGTTACTTGTTGTGTATTGTGTAAGTCAAGACATGTTTCTCCAAGGCACACACCCTATTTCCAAATTATCTCTCTTCCCCTGTGAGCATGTCTCTCCTAATTTGACCTGTTTTAGCTACTCTGTATCACACTTGCTTTTTCTTGCAAAAATGGTTATTTGCATTTTCTAGTTTATGCACATTCTCCTTCTGCTGGTTCACTTGATTGCCACTTCCAGGGCTACCAGCAGTTTGCTCTGACTTTGTCACCTATTGCCTGGGATACACAGAAGGCTACTTTGTTTTGAGAGTCCTCCAGCAAGCTGATTTTTCTAGCCAGACAACCCAAGTAATTCTTCCTAGAGATGATTGAGAAAGGCAATGGAAAAACAAGCAAGAGGTGGATGCGTGACAAGTTGCGAAATACTTGTTTTTCCGCTCCAAAATCTGTATGCAGGATGCTAAGGGTTGCACAAAGATTCTTGCTGAAACATGGTTTCCTCAGTACAGTCTGCTGTTTTGCAGAACACCAACAGTTTTTGAAACAAGTTGTTAGACAGTAGAAAAAAATTACAGTTGCATTAAAAAATAAAAAATGTAGAACTAACATACTGATACCGAATAGCTTAGGAAGGAAAATCCCACACAGATTTCACAGCACATTGCTTGGGCTGGCAGGTGTCAAGCTGCTTTCTGGCAAAGCGCTAGATCCACGGAGGACACTGGAGATGTTCCCTGCTGAAGGAGACTGCCTCTGCGTCATCCCTTCCTTCCCTTCTGGAACAAGGTGCTGATACTTTTCTTGATGGTGCTTTCCTGATGGTGCCATTTCTTGGATGGAGCCCAAGAAAATACCCAAAAATCTTCTTTTGGGAAAACGTCATAACTGAACCAAATATAAACAGGATGGATGGACACCGTAGGTTTGACTGGGAGCAGTTAGCTAAATGGAGCTGTGCCACTATTTCCTTCTAAGTATTATTATATGACTAGGAAGAATAAAGCAGTAAAATGTGGTTGTATTTTGTTCCAGAGCATGTTGGGACTGTGAGTCTTGGCTGTGCACAGGAAGAACGTGTTTATGATATCCACTGTATTAAACCAAACTGCAATGGGCCAAATAGGTTAATTGGTGGGGGTATAAAGCTGCAGCCATTCTCTCTCATTTGGAACCCTGAGGATGACTTTGAAAAAAGAAGAGTGTAAAATGAGCAACATAGCCTACCTTTTAGCAGAAATCTGAATGTTTCTTGAGTTGGACACTTGACTTTCATGTTCAACCCAAAGCAGGAAAAAATGTGAATATTGTAATTCCTGGGGAAAAACAAATAAACAAACAACAAAAATCCCCAGAGCAAAAACCTTTTCCCTAAGCCACTGTTTCACTGAACATATCTGGACTTCTGTGCATTTCATGCTTTTGCAGGTGGCATCAATGAAAATAAAGACATGCACACTGCATTTTGCTCTTGTTAATCTTTGGGAGCTAATCCAGCAAGGAGAAGGTCAGCTGGCCATTCATCCCTTGTATGCACTGTGTACACATCTAACAGTTCCAAGTTAATTGCTTCCCCTTGCATGAATATCTGGGCAGAAAAAGGAGACCCAGAAAATTCCACAAAGGAGAGAATTTGGCCTGCAAATCTCTTCTTCCTACAAGGGTTTGTGGGAATGAAAGTACCCAGCATGTTCCAGAGCACAAGCTAGGAATGCAGATATTGAAAAAGAAACAAAACAGCACCTAAAGGGGGGCTGTTTTGCAGACAGTTGCTAAAGGCAAGCAGGAACTTCACGGGATCATTTTTATGATGTCACCTTGCAGACCTGGGGATGACTTTAAGCTGTTGCATCAGGAAAAACAAGATTTCTGGCAGCCGTCACATCTGTGGAAGTGTGTTGGGAGGTGGGAGCCGGGCCGTGACTCTCCTCCACAGTGTGAATACAGCAGCAGGCTTCTGAGGGATTAAGCACAAACAAACGGTGGCTGCGTGTTTGGTTACAAGGGAAATAAGTGCTGTACGGGTAACAAGAAGATTTCCAGCGAGCCCTAGGTGCAGAGAGATACAAGTTGTGCTGTCAGATTTACACTGGAGTGTTTAATCCTCCAACTGGGGGGGAGTCTCAAAGACACTCAGCTCTTCAGCCCAGGCTCGTTCCTAGAACAGGTCCATCTTGAGGGGAATGCATGCTGCGCTGTGGAGTCAGTGACACTGTTTTATTTCCATCTCCCATTCTGATGTAGCTCGATTCGATAAACCAAACAGAGTTTGGCAGGTTAAAAACCAACCAACCAAAGTAACAACAAAAATAACCCGTATAGGCTGCAATTGTCACATTTTTCCCTTCAATCCCTTCTGCACAGCTGCCCACTGAGAATGATCTGTAACAAACAGCACAAGCTTGCTGTAAGACTGGATTTTTCATAGGAAGGAAAAGAGGAGGAATCCCCCTGAAGTCTAGGCTTGTCTTAAACTGGAAAATAAAATGTTTGCTATCTCACCCTGCAAATATGAATTCCTTTTTATCAGGAAGCTTTTTATCTTTCACAGCTTAACAAAAGCTTTAAATGACTGATTTCATGTATGCTTTTCGTTGCTTAAGTTTCCTGCCTTGCTAAGTCTGCTCTGCTCAATTAAAGTAGATGGCTTCCTTTCTGTAGACTGGACCTCCCTCACTGAGGCTAAGCACTAATAAATCAGCCATGCCCACTTGCAATCCTACATGAAGCAATCTGGTCTCATTAGCTCTTATTTGGCAGTTCCCAAACAAGCCAATTTAATGCAACAGCAAAACAGGTTCAGGCTGTGCTTGGCAATTTCTCCTGTCCCTCATCAGTCACGCATCCCTCCCTGGCTTTCCTATTCCCGCTCATCTGCTCATCATTAACACCCCTAGCAAGGGGCCTACCTACAATCAGTTGGATCTAAGCTCTCTGCAAGGTAGTTGCTGGTGTGTGTTTTTTTCATGTGTGAGATGAAGCTGTGGAGGCCAAGAAAACTGAGGTACTTTCTGTAAATACCATGGTGACTATTGTATTTGTGGTCCTGAGGCTGTTGTAAGCAGTGGCCATCTCAGCCGCTGTGTGGATCTCTGCGTGTTTGGTCTAAGTGGACTTACCTGTTACTGACATTTATAGTAAATTGCCATCAAGCATCCAGATTATGGGAAGGGGAGTGCACTGTGAATGCCCGCAGGTCCCAAGAAAATTTTCAAAGAAATACAGTGTCCTATGTCCAAAAACGTAGCTCAGTAAGAGGAAATAACTAGTTAAGTCTTGTCCTCTCTGTGTTCACTGGCACTGCATAGTTATTTAGCCTGTTTACTGGTCGGTTTGTGCTAGGAATTAAAAGGAGACCTCATGGTGCTTATGGACCCAGAAAACCAGCTTTGTTTAACAGTCCTGTGAGCCTTGGAAAGGAAAATAGGCTTGTAGAGAGGGACTGCAGACTCTTTGGGGGAGGTTTTCGTGTCCATTAATGTGGTCGTTATTAGCTTGAGTCGCAATCAATATGTATTCAGAGTGCAGAAGTTCAGAAAATGTTGTGTGAAATGTCAGCCTGTAAAGCAGTAACCTGGGATACGCCAGAGTCCCTTGGCTAGGCAAGGATTTGAACACGTTCCCGGCTATGAAGCAGGTGGATGGTAGGACGCTGCAGTGCCAGCGTTAAAAGAGAAATAGCACAGAGCAAACAGATGTGGTTTTTTTCTTCTACTGGTTTGGGGGGGGCTTTCTTTGGCATCTCTGGTCCGTTTAGTGCATGGAAATATTCAATTTGTTTCTATGTTAATGACCATAACAACCAGTGTCTTACTGCTTTTTTATTTGTAACAAAAATTACATCTGGGCAGGTACAAGGAATAGTTTTCCAGACAGACAAACTCTGGTAAAGAATAAGTTGGTTTTTTTTCTTTTCTTCCCCCCCCGCCCCTTTTTAGTTTTAGGAAAGGAAAATGGGAGTGGATTGGGTTAAGAATACTCTGAGTCAGGCTTTAAACAGTAGTTTGATCAAGTATTAGGTACAAAATTGCACAAGGCTAGCAAAATACTATGGAAAAACCTAAACCAGACTGGAAAAGAGATGAAACCTTGGTAAAACTGGAGCTCAGAATTACCTGTCTTTCAGTTCAAAAGTAAACTCTGGAAGACAAACCAAAATGAAGTGTCATCTTCTCAGTGACCTACAAAAGCAGTAAAAAAACTCCAGCCAAATCCAATTTGCATGGAATATTTTTTAAACCTGAACCAAAATGTCTCATTTGCATTTAAAATGAACTTTTCCCTGAAAGTAAAGAGTCTGTTACTCCAAATGAAAAAAATTTGGCTTACAAAGTGAAAAAAACCTTTGCATAAAAACACTATTATTTTTTATTTCTTCCAGATAAAATAAATCAATATCTTATTCAGCTGAATTTGGTTTGCCAACCCAAATAAGAAGAGTCAAACGGTTTAGCCAGCAGGAGGCAGAGACGGGTCAAGTAGAGGGCTGCCTCTTTGCTGTTTCACACCGGATCTCTGGGCAGTTCTGCAGGCTGCTCTCACCAGTGTGCGTTTAACAAAATCACTAGAAAAGACAAGCTAGTGTTTGGGAAAGGTAGTCTTTACCCAATAAGGGTTTAATGTAATGATCCAATCTTCACGTGAGAAGCCAGTGCTAAGGTAAGGGCACATATAAAATCTTAATCATTTAAATTGTCTTGGTAACACAGTAAATTCTACCTGATCATTAACTTCAGCTCTGGGCAGAGAATGTTTTCTTCCTTGAGGTACTTGTTTCAGCTTCATATCTAATGCACTGCCTTGTATTTTAATAGTCACACAGTTTCCACAAAGCACTAAGACGACTGCTAATTGTAGTGTTGTTAGTGACATGATGATTAATATTTATTTACATTTTGGGTTTTTATATTTTTTTTTTCAATTTAATGCTTCCTTGACAGATCTCATGTGCCAGGAAGCAAAAACGAATTCTTGTCACAAACACCTAAGAAATACCATTATTCCTACTTCATACCACAGGTACTGAGTGATCTGATGTTACACAGAAACCTGAGTGGGGGCTTTAACTCTCCTCGCTGCTATGTGCTCTACTAGCAGCCAGCCACCTTCTCTTGATTATACCATGACTTTCTCACAGACACAGCTTCCCCTATAAATAAACTGCTATATTAAACTTTGATAGTATTCCACATACTGTTCTTGTGATTTTTTTTTTTTCAATTCATTGTTATATTTGTAGTCAGGCACTCACAAAACTAGGAGATGCCAGAATTAGGGTTTTCCATGTATCTTAAGAATAAGCTTTCTTCTGTTCCTTAAATCAGGGTACTTTTCATATGGGAGGAAAGAGGAAGATTTCTATACCACACCCTGAAAGGATGCAAGTGTTTTCATGAAATTCTGAGCAAAATGATGGAGGAATGACATTTGAGACTTATTCTTTCCTTCACTCTACATGGAAGGTATTTTTAGGTTAGGCAGCAAAAATATTAGATATTATAACACCAACCTTTTAGATGCCAAACAGTTACTGGATTTGTCCTGAAGTCCTTTCCAAGTCCCAAGAACTTCAGATAAAAAGGCCCGAGCATCTTGACCCATGTCAGAGCAATGGGACAAGAGGAATATCAGTGCCTGAAGATACTCATCCATCTGTAAGAAGGAAATATACATAGTTTACACAAAATCACTTTGCTCTCTCACTTGTAAAACGGTAGCACAATGTAAATATTTCCCTGGAAAGAGAGTGAACTTTTGGTGATTATTAGGAATATCCAGATTTTTTATGCCCTGGCTGTGTTGCATACTGCTGCTCTGTTTTCAAGCTGGAAGGAAAAGTGACACATACGTAGATAAGACCATGGATGTCTCAGAAAATGCTTCATGCATGCAGTTCAATTTAAGTTCTTGTATGACATCTTAAATTTGCAGTAGATAGTTCATTATTAATGGAGTGCAAAAAGCTGCACAAACCCATCATGTTTGATAGTTAACAAAACCCAAAAAAAGACCAACTTTCCAGCTGAAATTTTCAGGAAGTCATGGGGTTTCATACTTATAAAGGACACTAAAGTGAACATCTACATAAAGCCATGAAGATCATCTTCAGAAATGGCACAGTTTGCTCTCCTCTCTCTTCAAGCAGAACTTCCTTGTTGGCTTTGCAACTAGAAAGCAGTATGATTTAATTTATTTTCTAAAATGTTCCTCGAGTTGCTCATGGATTTTACATTACCCTTTGGCCAAAGGTCAAATCGATGGCTCAGTTTCGGAACTGCCTGTTGTACTCCTTTCCACGCAGTCAAGGCACTGAGTCCTCATGTTTTTTAACACTGTCTCCACCTCTGTTACCACTTCCACCTTTTCATGACTACCCCTTTGTGTCCTGCAAAGGCTAGTAGAACCAATGAAGTAACTGAGAAGCGAGTAGTTAGCAAAAGAGTTCCTGAAATAGGGCCCTTCTCCAGGGAGTCCTGCTACACAAGTGTCCTGTGTCTTTTTTTGCCAACACCTTTTCTCTTTGTTCTGCAAAGTGCAATATTTTTTGCAGTACTCTTTCTTTGCTGTTTTGGGGGGTTTTCTTTCTTTGTTTGTTTTTTTGGGTTTTTGGGTTTTTTTTGCTAAGTCTTTGCAAATATCAGAAGTTACGAATGCAGAGTGAAAGCCTTTCAACTTGAAAGCCTTTCAAACCATCCGGTGAACCTGACTCAGAAGTTTGAGGGATCTATTGGGTTTTGATTTAAGACCTTCATTTCTTGTGGTCAGTTTCCCTGGAAAATGGGGAAGAACATCAGTTTCTGGCAGAAGAAAGGATTACTGTAGGGTTTCTGGCAGAAGAAAGGATTACTTTAGGGTATGAGAAGTGTCCTCCCAAGTCGATCTGTCCAGTCACTCTGGAACTAGGGTGTGGGCTCTTCAGCGCACTCCGGTATCTCTTCTGCTGCTGCTGATCTGCCCTGTTTAGGAATAATCCTTCAGGGAGTGGGGAACCTCATGTTTGTCTCCCATGCTGTCCTTTTATACACAGTTTAGAGCTTTCTGGGTAGTACACCTCCCTCTAAGCTTCATATTCAAAGCTCTCCTGAAAGCCCCTTCTACCAACTAGACCTAGACATCTTCATCCTTCCCAGAGAAATCCTTTATGACCATACACCCTCATGGCAACAGCTTTGCTTTGAGCAGCACTCTCGTCTTCTTTTTCTCCCTTTATTGTAGTTATTTGATAAGCTCAGATGGTCTTAAGCCAACAGCTTTTCTGCTGTTTGATTCTACAAAGGAAGAAAAAAAAAAAGAAAGCATTGAGGTTCTGTGGAAGGTATCTTTCTCTTCTAAATCAATCCAATCACAGATCTCGGCGAGAACTAGATTTGGTTTGCACTTTTGTAATCTGCAGTGAAAACTTTAAGTCGTACAGCAGCATTTTGTTTTGAAACTGGAAATCTACTGGTTCACCACACTTGTTTATACTTAATTGTATTTCCTTCTATTCACACACAGCACCTTCTAAATATAGTGACTATCTGTGTTTTTTCTTTAGTGCATCTCTTCTATGGGTTGTGATTAGTTCTGCTTTTGTTGTGGGAGTTTTTGGTTTTGTTTTTTTTTTTTTTTTAATTGCTGTAAAAATGCCCCTGTTCATCCTTTGGTGGCCCTGTAGAAAATACTGCTTTTTCATGGCTGCTGCAGACTGGGGTCTTGAAGTCTTTGATTTGGAACATCATGCATCAGCCTTAAGAGGCTGTTACCTATTCCAGCCAAAACTCCTGTGATGGCTGAGCCACTCCATTGATCTCAGTGAGGTTTAAGTAAAATACAGAAAAAATCTGAATGCAGTTCCCTCTCACTTGGCCACATTAATTGTGCTGGGGTAGCAGGAATAAGAAGCAGAAGATACTTAGTTTATCACTGCTTTGCTATGGCTTTGAATACACACCACAATGTGGTCAAGTTCAAGGACCAGTTTTATAGAGCAAGTTGTCAGAGTAGAACCACACTATCAGCCTAACGTTTATCAGCTGCTTTTGAGATCTAGGCACTTCGGCATTGGTTTAGTCCTTTCTGGGTGCAAAAATCTTGTGCTCTAAAATGAAGAGAGCAGAACATGTCACACATGACCTGTAAAATTGCAAAAGAAAAATTTAAGGCTCATCCTGTAACTTTTCAAGGTGTATTGCAGATATTGTAACTTAAAGGATTTGAAATGAAAGAAGAATTGCATTTGTGCCCAGCTCCAACAGAGCTGTGTTTTGGAAATCCTTTATTTCAGAATCCAGTAGACTATTAATCATCGAACTGAAGGCTTTGCTAGAGAGTTCTGATTTATGTTCCAGTTAGAAATTCCTATACACTAAATGTTCAGTTCAGTTTCAAACTGAGGAAATGGCTTGGGCATGGTATTATCAAAGGATATTTCAATCATTTATGAACAACGCGGAGGAAGCAGGGGAGTAAATCTCATTGGAATTTTACTTCTTAAGTAAGTTGCCTAAGTTTAATGTAGGGATTTGTGGACCTCTGTGAGCAAAGAGAAACGGAGAAATGGAAATTCACCCCTCAGTTCCATCAGGAAAGATTCTGATTTACAGCCGTAAACTGTAAAGACATTGAAGCAGCATTTTCAGAGACCTCTTTGTGTGCTGCATTTTCAGGTTTAGCTGATGACTGAGCCTGGCAGAGCCGGTGTGACACTGTTCAGGAGTGGGGACCTCTATCTCCTTGCTGCCTCGTGTGGGCCTTATCCCTAGATCAGCGTTATGCTTCCATTTGCTGACCCAGACAATATTTAGTTTATACTCTACAAAACCAGCAATCGAAAGACCTCCATTCTAGAAAACTGAGTGGCCAGGATATTTCTTTTCTGGAAAATGGAGGGGATGAAGGATAAAATTATTTCCAAGTATATCCTATAGCTGAGATTAGCTCTGTAAGCAGTAAAGCTCTGAAGATACATCCATCCTCCTTGAGTTTTGTGGAAAAAATGTGGCAGAGACACCTACTTCCAGATGAATCTTCATCTCCACTTTTCCTTCTAGAGCAGTGAGGTTCCTTCGGTACACAAAGCTCCTGCAGTCACTGGGGAAAAATCCTACCAACCAGGTAGCTCTCTCCAGCGTTCACAGGTCTGTCTTTTCCCTTCTGCTGACAGCACTGCACTCGTTTCACTGAAAAGTTTAGAATTAGAAAAAACGGTATTTAAAAGTGAGAAAGTTAAATGTGGATGTTTAATAAGTTTCAGAAAATATCCCTGTGGGGTTAATAGATAAGGACTGGAGGAAAAGCAAAACAGTTGATAGCCTTTGCTACGAATAGAATTAAATATTTGAAACAAATTTTCTTCTTTTCAAGAAGTGAGGTCCTGGAGTACAGTGTAAAGACTAACTCCTGTACGTTCAGGTGTGTAAATACTGCTGGATTTACATGCCAGTACAAGTACGCAGTGTTATGTCTGGGTAAGGATGGGGACTTCCTTTCAGTATGGCAGTGTGTCTCTGAGGACCCTTGGTAATGGTAATGGATAAATAAAATGGGGCTGTGCATGTCCAGTATCATCAAGACGTGTTCTCATGCCATGCCATTTCAATTAGGTTATCTGTTTATATATGCATCAAAGGGGAGCAAAAAAATGTTTAACTTGCTTTAACTAGCTGTAAGCAGAAAGAGAATAGATGATGGCTGAGGGTTTGAAGCGTGCTGCATCATATAATACCGCATTCAGGAAACCTTCTGAATAATTGATTAAGTTTTTCTTCTCTTTTTTTTTATTTTGCGGGTCACTCACCACGTTCCTGTTAGCCAGCCATCTTCTTCTGAGGTTATCAGCATTAATTTACAAGTGGCTTCTGACTGTCACGCTGGTTCAAAGCGGGATATGCTCTTTTTTCCTGAGATCGTCAGCAGCCAGTATGGAGTGATTAATGTGGATTCCTGCCTGCTGCAGGATGGCTTGGCAACAATACCTCCTTTCTCTTGTCTCCTAAGCAGGTATAAAGAGAACAAAGGCCTTTGGCTAATGAAGGGAGCCAAATTCAAATATGTCATTTTGAGGTGTTCACATCTGCCTCTTTCAACCAGACCCTGTCTCCCTCCCCCTCTTGGGTCTTCATACATTTTTACTGAAGATTAACTTCAAAAAGGGTTTGTGCTGTTTCATCCGGAGGGATGTGCTGTCACTGTGCCTGGCAGGTGCTGACTGTCTGTCATGGGGACCAAAGTACCCAGAAAGTGAGGCCTGAAGGTAGTAAAAAGCCAGGAGAGAGGGGATGAGCTCTCCCCTTTGAAGGTGGACTCCGGCATACCACCTGGGACCGCTGTCCTTTGTGGCAGTGCTATTGTGCACGCCAGATGCCATGTGATAAGGTGGTTTTAGGCAAACGAGGAGATGACAAACCACTCTGCCCTCCACTGCTTAGCGCTGTACATGGCTGCCTGGCACTCCCTCCGCTCTGCAGCGGTGGTTAGCTATGGCTCTGAAGCCTGAGTTCCCTGACACTGAAGAAATAAAAGCTGGCTTCCTTCTAAGCTCAAGGGACCCATGGGAAAGGGAGAGAAACGAAATTGCCAGTGTCACTGGCTCCTTGAGTTCTCAGTGTTCAGCTAGATGCTTGAGTGATTCCTGATGAGCCTGCAGATAATTCAAAGAACTATTAGAAACCATATGGCTCGGTCTCTTGATTACTTATTCTAATACATTTCAGTCTTCACCATACAGTAAATACTCCACTGGCAGATGGCAGGAAAGCGGAATTTCCTCACTAGGACGAGTTGATCATTTTTGCAGGAATATGCCCTTGCACGGGCTGGGGTGGTTCTAGGCTTTACTGCCAGGTCTTGGCGAGAGTGGTTCAAGGGGGCTGCTGTGCCATGTGTGGTGTTCCTCCTCTGCCCCTTCTTGGGGTGACAGCTCCTCCCCACCCCAGGCTGTTGCCACCTGCCCTTTCCATGCTATGTCCTCTTTTTTCAGTGAGGGGAAAACCGTGGCCATTGTCTGGGACTCATCAGGAACACAGCAATGAAGCCGTTGTTCCTTGGATCTTACCTTTTAGAGTACTTATCTCCTTTTAATATAGCTTTTTCACTATCCTGTTATCAGAGGAAAGTCTCTAGTCAACATATGTCAGATTGTGTGGGATTTTATATGCAAACTTTTGATGTTGCTACATATTGTTCATGATATACTTTCAAAAGAAGCCACTGGGAACTTATTACCTCCCTTCACTGTTTGTTTTCTCAGATGGGACAGAAATGAAGTACCTTCTCTGATCATCTGAAGCCTTGCTAGAGCTCAGCATCATTTATTTAAGGATTTCTAAATTACTTAGCCCACCAGCTGATGGACAAAAGCCTTTTGCCTCAGGCTCCCAAACCATCTCTGCAAACTATGTTCTGCATCTCACTCCTAATTACATCACAGCTAATTGCGGTGATGTTGCTGCACAAAGTGCAGCTGGGGAGGGCTGCCACCGGCTCCCAGGGAACGTGACCGATCGCCAGGCTCATGCATGGACGGAGGCCATGCTGGGGTTAAGAGGGGAGGGAGTGCTGCCATGGGCATCCTTCTGGGTAAAACCCGTTGTGCTGCTGACAGGCATCACCCCTTTAATTCACAAGGCTGTGGGAGAGCCTAAGTATCACCAGGCAATATGACAAGGTTTTCTACTCCAGGAGGGGAGTGAAAGTCTTTCTCAGGCATTCAGTGAAGTCCTTCAGAGAGCAGACTGGCTTGTGAGTGATGAACATCTATCGGGTATTTGCCCCACAGTCAAAGGGACTGGTGCAGTTTAAGCTGTCCCATCAAAGAAGGTAACTATTACTGGGGGAGCAGGGTTAGCACTTCAAATCCAGTTGCATGCTAAAAACCATGAAGACTGAATTAATAAAACCTCCCACCTGGGAAATCCAACCCACAGGCTTCAGCTGAGGAGAAACAACTATTACCAAGTGTCTCAGGCCATGGTAGCAGCACAGAGCATCCATGCCAGCCGTGGGTATGCTGCTGTATTTGCTTTCCCCAAAATCACTGTGCCTGGGACAGCTTGGGTGGTCGATAGGCTCCGGTGTAGTTGGAGTGCTCCTCATTCAGTTTGGAAGGGAAGGTGGCCCTGAGGCAGCTCTCCCCATCTTCTGGGCTAGGAAGAGCTGTGCGCTCGGGAAGCAGATGAGCCGGGGGAAGGAGCTGAGCATGTGAGATGGCTCCAGCTGTGGGTGGTAAGAGGCCCAGTAGCACAGCTATTTACAGCAGCGACGTCGCTAGTAGCAACAAAACCAACGCATCTCAACAGGAGGAGAGGGATTTTTTCACACTTCAGTAAAAAAACGAATTAACCTCTTTATTGCACCCAGTACGTTGCTAGTCTGGCACCTAAATTCTGGACCAGAAATCTTTGGAGAGATGTTGAAAACCCTAGTGGCCTCACATTGCTCTGTGTTTGAGCTGCTGGGGCACCATGCATGTGCCAGTGCATGGGGCTCACCCAAGCCACTCCTCCAGCCAGCACTTGGGACTTCATCCACGGAATGATAACACTGCAGTGATGTGTCCACTTGAGACAATCAATCAGCATTAATCCCTGTGATAGTCCCTGGGGTAACCACGTGCCTGAAGTTGACTGAGGACTGGAGAACAACTGGATGGTAAATTACAATGTTCTCCAGGGAGCTGAGCAGTTTCTCTGCCTGAGCAGCTTGCCATAATGAGCTCTTATTTTCCTAATCTTCACTCTCTGGTGTTTTTCAGGCTTTTCCCTGAGATTAAGACAGAGCTACAGCATTCACCCCTGACGTAGAGTGAATGTGGGTGGATATGGGAGGGAAACCTGCTGTTCTCTCCACTGTACCAGCTCCCCCACCTGCCACTCAGCATGGAGCTTGCAATCAAATAAAAGAGGGAGTGCTGCAATTGCACAAACCAAGGCCATGATCCCCAGGCTCAGAATATCGCTTACCTATTCAGTCCCTTGTTTCAGCATCCTGATAAATCCAAACACTTGGAATAAGCTTGTCAAGACTCAAGGGGTTAGTAATGGTGTGCAGTCCTCAGAGGTTCAATCCAAGGAAAAGAACTACTGCAGAACACTACTGGGAACTGGTTTGTCTATTTGGGGATCAGAGAGCATTTTAGAAATGTGCTTTAGCCTTCCATACCAAGTAAGAGTATTGTGCTGGGCCAGACCAGGTGTCTGTCTTGGCTTTATGTCTCACTAAGCTCCCTGTTACGTTTTACGTGATAGTACCATGAGATACAGAGGTGGGAGTCAAACACACACCAAATCCTCCTCCTCCTCCTCTGGCTGCTTCTCCTCCACCTCCTCATTCAAACTACCAGACAATATAGCTCCACATTTACCCTTTCCCACTGAGACCTCCTGGCTGATTATTACTATTAGCAAAGCAGCCTGTCTATGCTTTTCTCCTCCTTGCAGCATTTTAGCAAAGGTCACCAGTGTTAATAATTGAAGCAATCATTTATATTGCTACTTATCATCCAGATGGCTCAAGACACTACTGTAAAACACAACAGAAAACAATCTAAAATAAATTAGTTCCTTACTAGATTTAACAAAGAAACGTTTTGGCTCTGATGCTGCAACTAGCAGGAGAGATAACTTCAGAAGGTAAAACAGTCACGGTGAACCTTTTAGTGCTAAAAAAACACGGCAGAAGCAATTTCAGGACAACTAGGCATCCCTGTAGCAGCTTCATAATAGCTAGCACAAGAAAATAGGAGCAGACCTAGGAAGTGGGGACGAGGGGACTCTTACAGATCCAGAAGACTAAGTATATACACCAGCTGATTGCTGCTAAGGAGGAGAGCAACTCCAACCCTGGAAATGTGCACTCTGCTTGGCTTGCAAAGCTGTGTGGGAGTGTGTGTAGCTGCGTTGTCCTTGCTCTTGTTACCTGTGCTACAAGGTGAGAGCAGCGGGATACGCAACCCTGCTGCCGTGCACCTGCAGCTGCGCACGTAGACGTGCTCACGCCGGGCTAAATCTCTGTGTGTCTCCCACAAGCTTGTTATGAACATACGCTCCCTTACCCTCTGTTATAATTTCCTATGGGATCAATGTTAGTATGTGTGTGTACTCTTCCTTAGCCAAAATTTTATCGAGGGTAGACACAGTGTGTGTTCCTTGGGAAGTGCAACAAATGCTGAGAGTAGATAAATTTTGCTACTTTGTGGAAATTGTCTTCCCTGTGGGAAGTTCTTTCTGCTTGTGACCCCCATCTGAAGCCAGATAATAGAAAAAACACAAAATGCACTTGAAATCTCAACCTCCATCACTTTGGACTGTCACAAATATCTAAACGTTATTGTTTATGTTAGATCTTGCCCAAACTGTGGAGAAGCTGCCTGCTCTAAGCAGACTCCATCCTGGAAAGGCTGCGGTGGCCAGATGACAGGCCTCAGGGTCGTGCAGTGACTGTGGCACTGGGTCGATCTGGGTGAAGTTATTGCTGTGCTGCAACTTTGTTTGCCTCTGACTTCCATCAGGGTGTAACGAAGAGCAAAATATTACAAGGAGAGGGACAGCATAGGGGTGTAAGATGGCTGAAAGGTGGGAAAGTGAGGTGGGGGATTCATTCTGAGCTTTGGAGATCTGTGGTTAGAAGCCTTCATCGGGTGAGAGTCTAGACACCCAGCTCATGTTCCGTGCTATGGGGAGTACTGAGGAGAGACGTTGGTGTCTACTTAGGTCTTGGTGATATGAATTACTCCGTTGCTTCTGCTTGTTGGGTATCCAATGGCCAAAAGGTGTTCGGTGCTCCAACAGACACCTCAAGGTAGATGTCCTGATCAGGACCCCACTGCCCAAGATGTCACATCCCGTCAGGGCTGGCTCAGCAGGCTGCCCCTTGCTGGCTATGGTGAAGTTTCACACCAGGCAGCTCCCCTGTGTGCTCTTCCAACCCAGGGTGTGTGGCCAGGCCCTTGCTCACCAAGGCATGGCCGCAGCAGGCCCAAGCACGCCTTTCCAGCCAAGCTATGTTGCTCACAGGTGCAAAGGGAGGACGAAGGGCAGGGCTGCCTGACCTCAGGGAGCCGGGCTCACTGCACTTACGCAGGGTTGTAGCCACGCTTCCTCTGCAGCCCAGTCTTGTGGAGATGCACAGGGCTGCTGGCCGGTCCAGGGCAAGGACAGAGGTCAAGGTCAGGATCAGCACGTTGTTTCTTTCCTCCCCTTGTGTGAATTAAAGACATTTCTTTTCTTTTCCTGATGTCTTTTCACTGTCATGTTTTGTTTTTTTCCCCCCGCCCCTTGCCTCAAAGCATGCAAGGGCTCTTTTATCACAGTCCTCAGGTGTTGTCTGTGTATGGAACATGTGGAGTAGAAAGGGCACGTGGATGTGGGAAAATCAGGTAGACTTATGAGCTGGCAGTGATGTCAGGAAGGAAGGAAGGGCACCGTATGTGGGTTAGTGTGCTACCTAAGTGGGGAGGGACGAAGATGGCAAGGCTGCAAGACAGTTATGCTTTCTCCGATTGAAAAGGTGACATATGCGAAGATACTACAGTACAAGGGACTGTACTGTACAAGGGATGTGTGCTGTAGGGTGTGGGTGTTCCTGGTTGCGTGTTTTTTCCAGAGGGGACAGTGATTTCATAACTGCGTTCTGCAATGATCCATGCACAAGAGATTAGACGTTATGAGGGATTTGGGTTCCAGTGCTGTGAACAGAGATAAAAGGCTGGTCTCTTTGAAATGGTAAATACTGGCAGGTTCATTCTTACCGGCGGTGGAGGTGATGGAGGAAAGTCACAAGAACCTGTTTTGAAGGCAGGGATAATATTATAGCCGGAGTCTAGATGGGTCTGGTGGCCAAAATGCAAAAGCTCTCAGTAGATAATAAATGGACTTTTCAAAACATGATCAGTATTTGGATTTAGGAGAGAAAACACCCATCATATTTCTTATGATTCAAAATACAATTAGTAATGTAGATGCCTTTAAGGAAAACTGTTAATCCTGTGATTACTAAACACTGTTTATCTCCACTGTTTTCAATGCAAGTGAGATTTTGCATAAACAGAAAATAAGATTTCATTTTTTAATGGAACACAGCATCTTATTGTAAACAGTAATTATTTTGGATAGACCTATTTGAGACTTCTTCCAGGAGTGCCAATGGTGCAATCTGGGGAGAATCACACAACTTCAGAGCATAGCTGTTTGCAAGTTATCAGAAGTAGGTACAGCTGTATTATTAAAAAAAAAAACCAAAACAAAAAAACCAAACCCAAACTTAACCAAACAAAAAACCCACCCAAAAAACCCAACAAACCCTACAAACTCCTGCCAAGAGAACTGTGGAAATGTAATAAACTCTTGCTTTATTGGCAGAGGGAACAATTATGGAGGAAACCTGTGTACTGAAACAATCTTTCTTAAAAATTCAATCAAGGGCAGATGAATTCTGCAATTCTGCTTGAATACGATCATTACAAGCAGGAAATATTATTTGCATTTGGTTTTAGTTTAGACCGATTAAGAAAAAAACTTTTATGCTTGAACTTACCTACATATCACACATTTCCTTCAAATAACCTGCCCGAAGGATTTTATGGTCCTATAGTTTCAGATTCATGTTCATAGCTATGACATTCAAGGGTTTTTTTGTCTCATGACTGCTAAACAGCTTCTTTAAAGAAAGCAGTTATTAACCCACTTCCAAGCATCTTCTGTTTGTCAAAGTTGAAATACTGTGCTGATCCCAGGTATGATCTGGGTACCAAACAAAAGGAATCAGTGTTCCTTTTCCTCCCAAGTATCCTATAGAACTGATTTTATGAGAAATTTATGGAAAATGTTACTAATTGAAAATGGCAAATTGAAATACTGTGCAACCAATATCACATTAAAGGAATGCTCAAGGTATCACATATGCACTTTACACATGAAGATAAGCATCTTCATGCTGGAATCTTTACAAGCTTTACAACATTGAGAAATACTAGTATGTTCTAGGCCACTAGTGCTGAACCTGATCCAAACGGTTGTGCTTGCCAAGTTGAGAGCTAGCAAGGGCAGGAGCCTCAGCATGATCAGCCATGAGTCCAGGGCCACAGGAATGCTGTGCCTGGGCATGGCCCACCTTCATGACCTGACCACTAATGGAGAGCTTCATCTGTACAGGTGTAAGTGGGTGTAACTAAATTATCAAGGTGTTGATAAGCAAACTAGTTCTAACCTTCAGGCTTACTTTTGTATCTGTGGTTACCTAAGCTAGTCAGATCTCATTCTGGGATCCTCTCTAATGTGTAGGTGAAAAGGTCATTTCCAGTGCTTCCTCTTGCTTGTGAACATTTCCCTTTGTCTCAGGTCAAAAGGAGATGATAAAGCTTAAGGTAAGAGTCTTCTTAAGACTAATTTATAAAGCAGCCTGAAAAAAGAGACTTTAAAAAGCCTGTGAGTGCTACATACCCTGTAGCATTTCCTACTTACTTTTTGTATTAGGATCAGCACTCTGCTAAGTTAGTGCTGCACAAAATACTAGCCTGGGACCTGGGCTCCTAATTTCTTCCAAAAGTGTAGAGCAGGTGGACAGTAAGTGCAGAACGCAGAGGGTTTTTTTTTCTGCTAATACTATTCAGGACATTTCGTCAAATTACAGGCATAGTCTGTTTAGGCAGGAAGGTATCTGAGCTATACCAAGCTGCCTTTAGGCTAGGAAACATAAATTTAACGTAGGTTATGAGAACAATCAGACTATGGCATGATGCAGGAAAATCAAACAGAATAACACAAGTCTCCCTATAACAATTTTTTTCATAACAGACGTGAAGTCTTCAATTACTGGAAGGGAGACAGGACAATTTGGCTGTTTCATGTTTTGATGCTGAGTCCTTCCAATACACGGATATCTTCTTTTTGCCTCTGTCACCTAGCAATTACCAAATGGAGATTTGGTAATTAAGCTAAAAAATGCACTGAGATCTACCAAATATCTTTTGGGTTTCCAAAGCCTGGCCGTTACCTAGGAGAGTTGGCAGAATGAGAGGCCATTCTATGGTTTATTAATCTGCAAAGTCTAGCAGTATTTCCCCATCCCTTGCTTTTCATTTCTTCTTGCAGCTTCAAGGGTCCTTCAGCTGGAGGGTGGAGATGAAGCCAATAGCACCCCTTCCACGCTACTCTCACACTTTAATAGGTTAATAAAGTAAGAAGTGGGAAGTTAAGGACCTTCCCAGGCTCACTGCTATGGAATCACTTCTAATTTACACTGTTGTTTGTTGCATTCACCTCAGAGGCTTTCTGTAGCAAGTTCAGCCTCATTATTCTCTGGAGAACTGATGTTGTAGAAGTGCAGATTAAATTTATCCAGGTTCAGTCTCAACGTTGGAGCATCAAATACTATTTCATAATAATGCATGCGAACTGCCAGCCTACTGAAACCAAAGTACAAGAAAAATTGCACTAAACTCACAGTAAAAACATGTGACTAACCACTACAGTGGCTAGCAAAAAAGATAGGGAGAGGAAGGATGGACTCATACTGGGCTTTCTTGTAATCCTTTTTGAGGGGAAGAGCACAGCTAGGGCAAGATACCACCTGTGCTTTCTCTTTGGAGGGAATGCTGAACGTCCTGAAACCCATTACCCATCACTTTTCCCTGGGAAGCCCTTAACTCGAGTCTCCTAGAATGACAGACTAGATCCCAATAGTCTTTGGCTTTCCAGAGTCAAAAGGACAACATTCTTATAAAAAGTATTCTTAGACTTACAGAATGATTTCATTTAACTTATAAAACCCAAACCAAACAAAAAAAAATCCAAAAAATGTAGACCAATAATGATAAATTTTGATAGGTATATGATTTGCCTAGAATCATGCTAGTCAACAGGGGAAAGAAACAAGCCGGGTTTTTGACCTCAAAAGAAGGACCAGGTTCCTGCATAAGCAGAATTAGATGGAGTGCTAACTGGAGCTCACTCACGTAAAATGCCAGATCATGCACTTAGTACACTGAGAAGAACTTTCTTTGCTCTAATCTGTGGACATGCCAATTTGAAGTATAGGAGAAAAGTCTGTGTGGATGGGCTGACTGGATGATGAAGAAATGTTCAGCTGGTTCACCTCTGAAAAGGAATTTTAGCTGTTGTGAATCTGCTTTTACCATTCAGTAAGCTTTGATTTGGAATATTGTATATTGCTGTCAAAAAAAAAAGAAGAGATTTAAATTAGAATAGATGCAGATAAATGCACTAGGATGATTTGAGGAACCTGATATTTGAAACAAACCATGGTTTGTGTAGTCTAATTAGCCAGAAAGAGGGTTAGAACAAGTTGTCGTAAGTATATATCAGGGACAAGATGGGGTGATGGAAGGAAAATTATGTTTAAGGAAGGAAAACCATTTACATTGTGCCATAGATGATGAATCTGACTGATGGGGAAAACACCATATGTGATGAAAGTTATCGTTACTTTCCAGTCAGGTCCTTTGTGTGAACTTCTCCCAGAGCACTAACCTCTCTCACCTGAGAACCTCATCTGTGCTTTGTGTCCTTGGTGCTTGGGGACTTCAAGATACAGCTTGATTTATAATAGCAACAACTTAATCAGAGACCTGTGGCATCAACCATGGCATTGATGTCTCCTTATAATTTCCTGTGGCACATCTTTGGCTACAATTGTTTTTGTCTTTACCACAGATCTTAATTTGAAGGTGTTGGGAAGTGGCTTGTGCTGTTTGGTGGAATATGTTGTAGGCTTCCCCTTGATGATATGGTTGCCTAAGAGGGCATCAGTCTGG
Source organism: Eurypyga helias (assembly GCF_000690775.1). Taxonomy (NCBI): domain Eukaryota; kingdom Metazoa; phylum Chordata; class Aves; order Eurypygiformes; family Eurypygidae; genus Eurypyga; species Eurypyga helias. Next base: position 35,377 of record NW_010257724.1, read on the forward strand.
GTGTGATTCCTAGTCCTCTGCTCTCCATAAAACTGATGTGCAAAACAGATCTGAGGAGCCCTTGGGGAAGTGGGCAGAAATATATTTCCTTGATGGAAACAGCCTACTGCTCATCCTTTTTCCAAGCTATTCCTCAGACCCAAATAGGGAATGGACTACCAGCAGGAAACTACTGTTTCTTATATATCTAATAAATTACATTAAAACTAATTTTTGATATATTTGTGGATTAATGTGTATGTAGAAGTGTCCAAAGTCAGGTCTTGGTATCATTTCTCCCCAGTTTCATCAAGCGGTTGCATAGATGACCATCACGTTGCACCACTAACAACAATTATGACCAAATTCTTATGAAACAAGCGCTTGAAAGACCACAGTCAAAAAACAAACAAGAGCCTCACTCCCCAAGGCTTTCCTGAATGATGATTCATTCCCATATTTATTTGGATGAGCATGTATTCTGATTTTAATAATGACCAGGAAAAGGAGATTTTGGGGTATTAATTATTTTGTGGAGATAATGACTCGTCCATTCATCTAAGCTGGTAATTAATTCCCAGGAAGTGTATCCATAGTACTTAAACAGTAGTCATATAAAATTTAAATTAAAATGACTTCGGGAAACTTAATTCAGCATGAGTGACTCTGAGAATATGCCACCCTCAGCTGAAGTCCAGCTGAACTGCATTCTAAAGATTCATTTGAAAAGTCCTGTTATGAGCACGTGTTCCTGGCATAGCTGCAAAGCCACAGATTTGTTATTGTGGTTGACATTTTCATAAATTTACAAGCTTGGGGCAAACAGGTACAGCCGGTTTTGGTATGATGTAGGAGCTCAAATACAGGTTACGTTTGTCTGACTCAACCAACAGGCATTGCATTGCATAGACACTCCTGCAATGACCTTGCTAATACTCCTCTGTGTCATGTATGGCTTTTTAGCTGTATCAGAAGCACCATGCTAAATTTATATTTTGAGGTGATAAGGTAAAGGAGTCTCTGTCTTAAGTGGTGGATGCTACATAGCAGGTCTTGAAAACTGCCTCTGAAGTTCATGTAGCTTTTATTGGTACATGCCTTTTTTTTCCCCCATAGAGTCTATTTTGCTCACCTTTGAAAGGAAAGTTTCTAGAAGTAGGATGGTTCTTTCTCCCTTCTTCAAAAAGTTTGTTCTTTGTTGCCTCTACAGTTTCTTCCCTTCCCCCTCCCCCTCCCCCCAATAAGTGGCAATCATACCCCATTGCCCTTTACATAAGCTCCTCTCTTCTCCACCACTTATTATACGATGTTATGTTGTTCACAAGCCAGAAAAAACCCAAACAAACAAACAAAAAAACCCTGTCTTGCAGCTCCCCTCCACTGGAACAGAGGGATGTTATTGCAGAATGGAGAAGAAAGAATAATCCCAGCTCAGCTCTGACCACCAGTGTGCAAACAGGTTCATTTAGAAAGGCACTACAGCAACTATAGATATTTCTGTCTGAACAGGAAGCGGAGAAGGAGACAGCTGAAAAACTACCACAGAGAGTAGTAAAATCCCCTCTAGTACTGTCTTGCTTAGGTCAAAAATTTCTTCATTTTTGAGAGTAAGATCTGTTGTTTCACTTCCTAAGGATTTTTGCATTTAGTCGCAGGGAAGGATAGGCTGTCCAGCTCAATCACTTCACTGTGTAAAGGAGTAGGTTGCTTATCTTCTTTCTCCACCCACTACTGGTTGCTGGCTTTCTATCCTCAAGGTCCCCAACTGAGCGGAAGAATAGCAGGCAAGGTTGTTCAAACAGGTCTGAGTGATCAGGGGCTGTTTAACGAGACCTGCTACTTTTTATCCTTTAGGAACTATTTTAGATGCATCTGAGTCAACATCTAAAGAGGCTAAAAAATCCTCCTTAAGACTGATAAGGAATACTACCATCTTAAGGCAAATATTTTAATACCTCACAGTATTAAAAGGTAAATAAAGGGGAAACACGCTGCATTTTCCCAAGGCTCAGGTTTTCTGCCAAACAATGCAGATGGTCAAATTTTAAACAACCTTCTGTGAGCTGCCTTTTTCATCTGGATTGGAAGCAGAATTCTCACTCTCCATAAGACTGGAAAAAATTTTCCATTCTCCAAAATGCAATACTCACTGGGTTGTCTGCTTATTTGTACTCGTACATTTCCACCCTAAAAAGGGCATGTGTCTTATAATCTGTATGCACATGATGAGATATAATTTTATTTAGAACTACTTTTTCATCTGATGTTGCTCCCGTATGCAGTCAGCAGTTTTGAACTCCAAAATCCAGCTGAGAAGTAGCATCTGACTGCAACAAAAAAAAAAAAATACAGGACTGGAACAATGTCATAAATGTGGAAAACATTAAAGATAAATGTCAGTGTGATAGTCTTGCATATCTGCTGGCAGATAACAGTAGCTTTATTGGACATTTGATACAAAGGAAGATGTTTCTTGCTTGATTTTTCTTCTAGCCAGACACAGCAGATGAAAAATGGGAGTTTCTCAGCCATATTAACCATTGATCTTTTTGGATTGTGGAGACATATTTTACCAGGATATTTCAATTGCAATCCTAAACTAATAGTTTGTTCTTGTTGATAAAAATTATTCTAGAAATAGGTAAAACTAACTGTTTAAAAAAATGCACATTATGTATGTCGAGGCTCCTTTTTGCCCTATTTTCTTTTTTGAAAAATAATTCATCTGTCAGGTAAAGAAGCAACTACTCATATATGGCAATAGAAGCTCTTTGACAGCTTCTTGAGCTGCATCCCCCATCCATCACTGGAGAGTGACAGTCCGGCCACTGTTGTTCCCTCAGTAACCCCATTTCTCTGCAGTACTTTATAATAGAGCTCCAGTGTTCAGATGGATGCTTTGATAACAAATACTGCAGTGATGCTTAGATTGTTCCTAAATTTTCTCCTTCTCTGGACAAAGATTTCCAGATTTGCAGCTAACAGCCTTTTCTGAAAACAGTTACTGCTAGCTCGTTCTGCTTCCTTGTCATGCTGTAACTCTAGCTGAGACTGTACAGGAAAGGAGAACAGAAAATGTATCTTAAAATCTTTTTTTGATGTCTTCTTCCACGTGACTGATTTCTTTTGCTATGACCACTTATTCCAAGATGTTTTCTGGTTTCTTCAGATCAACACAATCTGCTGCCTGAGCAATAAAATCTGCAGCAAAGGCAGGAAACACAAGAGAAGCTGCGTTTCAGAGTGAGATGAATCTGAGCCATGTATTTGGTAGCACAGCAGTGATTGCAAATGTCCCCTGATGCTGAACATATTTGTATTTCGTTTCTTCTTAGTGCCATTTTTACATGCAGTCTTCTCTGTGTTTAGCTTTTCCGTGAAGGCTTCTGACATCTTCTCCTACGTTTCACCTTTTCTGGCTTGTTCTCGCTCCATCAAAAGATGGATATTTCAGCTGGATGCCCTACTGACGTGCAGATCTGTATGGCATGGCTATTCCTACCTCGCCCTTCAGAGCTCTGCCTGGAGAGCACTGGGCAAACTTGATTTGGCAGGTTCGCTGTTGGTTTGAACATGTACAAATACTTCTGCCAGGGCCATGTTGCAGAGAATTTGGGTACACTGACAGCAAGTTTACAGATACTTGGGTTCCTGTCTTTCCACAGGTCAAACCTCAAAAGCTCCCCATTTACACATCAAAAAATAGATACATTCTGTGTGAGGGGACAATTTCCTTGTGAATAACAATAATTGTTTTCCAAGTCATGCTGCTTTTGTTTGAAGGATTTAATTCTGTGACAACCAGAAGGAAATGAAAGAAAGACAGGAGAATATTCCTAAATATCTCTAGCTAGCAGAGAAAGAAAAAAGATTGAGGAGATTTCAGTGACATTTCTTATCAAGAGAGCTAATAGAATCCAATACATTGCTTATTGTTGTTTATAATTCTTTCTAAATACCTGCTTATGCTTCTAAGATACTTCGCAGTTAAACCTTACAATAGAACAGTGTTAGAAAACATCACTAAGATTTAGAAAAAACCGCTGACATGGGCAGATTCTTAAACACAGACTGAACACAGGAAAAATATATTAGTAAACTTTTTAAGTTGCAGGTGTTTCCATGATACACAAATGTGGGAAACAGGAAATGCCCATAATCTCACTTTTAGCGTTTTTGGCTGTAAGAACATTGAGAAATGACCAGTGTTTCAGGTGTCAGTGGCTACCTCAGGTACACGGTGCTGTTCTGCTCTGGCTGTCTGGGAACTACTGCAATACTCAGCCATGATTTTAATGAGTATTCTGCATTTGTAGCAGGAAATAATGTTTAATTTTCGTTGTGCATCAAGGACTTTCCTCTTCAGTACCAAAGCTGGTTTGTATTGTCAGGGTGTACTTGATCTTTCAGTAAGGTAGGGCCTGGCTTACTGCTGGAGAACACCTGTAGTGTTCGAAGTAGGAAAGCAACCGTGTATGAAAGTCAACAGTGCTTAAGGATCAGTACATTGCTGAATAGAGGGTTTCTTGCATGCTTGCAAATTTTAAATGTAGGCGTATGTTCTTAATATTTTACAGAATCAAATAGTACAGCAACTTTTTCCAGCTATCCAGAAAATAAAAATATGCTTACCAATATCCTATGCTCCTCTGCCCTTACAGTATCTGACAGCAGCTCCTATAGGTGTAGTGAAATATGAGGGTAAATGCTGACTTTCTAATGGAAAACACTGCATATGGAACAGCTATTTCCATTAAGTTATTCCTCCATGTAAAAAAATTAATTAATAATCTTTGTCTGCTCATAATAAGTTGGTGGATTTCATTATAGCATCAACTCCTGTGCCTCCACTCAATCCCTAATAGTCATATTCAAAGTCTCCCAGCAGAAACCCTATGAGTGGGAATAGATTTTTGTCTTACCAGCTTGCAGTGCTGGGGCATTGCAGACAAAACTTTAACAAATGTGTGGTTAAGTTCATGATTTAAACTTCATTTAATTGGTCAGGAATTTACATTCTGAAGTCCTCCTTAATGCCATCTGATTGTAGTAGTGTGCCAAGTAAATTAAAACAAACAACAAACCCCCAAAGATATCTGATTATGGCAAATCATACTTCCCTCTGGATCACGTAAACAAGTTAATAAACTACTGTATGCTTCCAAATGTATTTATTAGCAGTTTACTTTCAACATGTTCCTTAGTGAGCTGTTTCTTTTACTAGCCAGCTGTTTAATTATATATTCTCTGTATGTCAGCAAATGATATCTCCTGTCACTTAAAATGTTAATGGGTAGCACAGGACTGATACATCTGTTTGAATTGGCATGAATGTAGGAAAAATCCTGGTAGGTTCCTTCACACGACTGTTCCCACTTCTTTAGTGCAAACAAACTGTACTAATTTAAAAGATTTGCTATTATAACAGTCAATCTAGATGAATCATAAAATCGCAGCTTTGAAAAACTGTAATGGCAATGTAGAATGAAATCAATGTAAAAATAACTTGGGTTGGGCACTCTGTGAACTCTAGATGGTGTCGGAAGCTGTATTTACACTGCCTTGGCAAATGCTGCCTGTGCCTGGGCTTGACTTTGCAAGCCATGCACAGGTGTTGTATCCACCATTTATTCTTGTGCTGCTGCTTCCACTCAACCTTGATTTTCTAATTGTGACCCTTTCTTGGGACATGGCCATGTCTCATTTTCCTGCTTTGAATGAAGCTGGTTGCTGTCGGTCTCTCTCCAACAGACCTGATAAAAATGGGCTACCAACCGTGTCTACTCTGAGGTCGCTGCACTGCAGCCACTGCTGGCAGATGGGTACAGCCTCTCACAGAGGTGGAGGGGCCCATCTCAGGGGCCTCTGTGATCCAGGAGGCCCCATGGTGAGCAGCTCCTCAACTTCTACCCACCTGTCCTTCTATGGGGCGTGGCAGGTCTCTTCCTGGGAAGCAATTTCTTTCATCCATCAGTAGCTGCCTGAACTTTGACTGAATCCAGTCTCTCTACGAAGTATTAGTTTTGGAGACTGACTGCCAGCATCCACCGAAAGGAACGTCTTTTCCACTCCGGCATGCAGTGACACAGACAGAAAACTTCTGGATAGGGCAGGTCATGTGCAATGCCAGGTACCTGCCCTGCAGATACAGCATTTTGCACGTCTGTCACAATTGCCTCAATTGTAGGTTTCCAAAACGAAGAATGGATCCAAAACAATTGGTAAGAGGGGCAACAAAATTACATGAAAAACCCAAACACTTTGCTGTTTTCAGCATACTTTCCACAGCTAGATTCAGTCTGAAAATGGTGGTGGGGCTGGGGGGCGTAGGGCATGAAGTCCAAAGTTTGTTGACATTTGCTGGCTGGCTTGAGTTTGGCTGGTCATCTTTTCTCAAAATCAACTTATTTTATATCTTGTCTACAGACTTCGCTGTCACTTACGTTTTGCCTTGATATTTTATTAAATCAAGCAACTTCTTAATTTACTAGGTGACTATTCTACTACTTTGTTCTGGTCTGAAGGGTGTGTGATGCCTGAAGTCATCACTAATGCCTTTTAAATAAAATCAAACACTCCCTCCATAAACTGTTCCCACAGAGCATTTCATTTTTGTTTGAATAATTTAGTTTTGCAACATCCAGCTTTATACTGTGAGACACTTATTCACCTATTTTCGATGAATAATATAAACCCAAACTTTTTCTCTTATTTTTCTTTTTTCTTCCCTTCCTTCCCTAAAATGCTGACATAAAAGTAAGCTTCGTCTTGTAATTCTCTACTTGCATTATCATAGCTCTTCTGCACATCAGGGCACATATGATCATAGTTAACCTGTTTCTGCTTTCCACATCATGCAGTGGTGGCATCTTTGATTTTGTGGAATGCTTGTCCAGGCGCCATTGCCCATCCAAACTGGATTCTTGCTTGTACTCTTAGAGACTGAATTGGAATCATGTTCATGACTTTCTAAGGTGCAAAAATATATGGCAGGCAGTGTATAGTTATTTAACTTGTACAGAGAATAAGAACTGCTAGTGGTAATCATGCTGGTTAGTGGGGATTTTAGCAGATGAGGACCCCGGTAACATGAGGACCTCTAACTGATAGCCAATCTTGTACCACCTAATTCCCTGTCAAGTGTAAATGTAACAATGATTTGAAGGACACACACAAGTATCCAACACCAGATGAATCACAACAGTTCTTGGGCTTTCCTGACAAAAGAAACTGTAGAGGCAGTGAGAGAAGAAGGATATCTTTGTGGCTGTGCGCTTTATTTACATTGCTATCAAAGGAAAACAAAATGAGCAACAGGAGTCATGAGTCTAAACTTGTTGCATGACTAAAGCAGTTGGGTCGTGACTAAAGCTGTTATGAGACTCCATATACCAAACTGCCAACATTTAGTAGAAGGCTGAACTGTGTTCCTAACAAATATTGAAAGATCAAATGTACAGTTGCCAAATATGTCTGGCTTGCAAAGTTCATTCTGTTTTATTCTAGCTGTTTTGTCCCCATCCTGCCCACTCACATCCCCTGCCATCAATAATCCGTCTGGTGTCTAGAATGATGACAATTCTGTATGAGATAATGAAATCTGGAGTAATGGGAGGTTTATTGTGAGAATTTTTTTGATAAACGACCACTGTGGAAACAGGCTGTACATGCCTGCTTCTGCCAGCTTGAAGGTAGTCACTTGAGAACCTCCTGGGTGCTGGGTAAATGGAGAACCGGAGAATCTATCCAAGGGAAACAGTGTCTTTTTGACCTAGAAATGAGTATATTGAAAAAAGTTTTTCCCTTGCTCACTTCATCAGACCTGATTTCTGGCTTCTGTAATTTCATTTTTTTTTCCTCAATGAGAGTGTGAGATGCTTTTGCCTCTCTCCAATTTTGTATAATACACTGCATATTTGGCGCTCTTTTGGTGTTCAAAGACTGAACTGTGGACAGAATGGTTGAGATGAACAGTCCTAATGGCATGGTCCATGAGGCAGGGCAGTACTCTGATGGAAATTGATTTTAAGAAAATTAAAGTTCATTAGAGAACAGGAAATCCCTTTACTGGCTGCTACTGCACAAGTGGATATAGACAGGCATTCCATGGAGACCAAGACCAAACCCAAGACTCCAATATCTTGAAATCATGAAGAAGACTTGCTTGAAGTCAGAAGGCAGTGAACGGAAAGCTGTGTTTGTTGTAAGGCAGAAACCTTGGACTTCCGGAGGGCAG
>NW_010257725.1:0-265 GCF_000690775.1 Eurypyga helias
GCCCGTCCGCGCCGGCGCTGGAGAGGCCGCGGGAGCCACGTCACACGTGCGTGTGGGATGTCATGTGCGCGGAAGGCGTGCTCGGTCACGTGTGGGCGCCATCACACATGCAGAATGCGTACACAGTGCCACGCACGTGCAGTGTCGCGTGTGCAGACTGCCGCGCGTGCACAGTATGTGCTGCCGCACGCGAGCACACGCTTGTGTGTGACGACGGCCGCATGTCGTCACACACCTGTACGCCCAACGCACGTGCGCACGCGCC
>NW_010257726.1:0-256 GCF_000690775.1 Eurypyga helias
ACTTCTTTTTTTTTTCCCCCCCCCACCCCGTTCCCAGCCCTTTCCCGGTCCCCTTCCCACCCGCCCTTTCCTCGTCACCCGGGTCCGGACCGCTTTTCCCCCCCCGGGGGAGGATGAAAACCTCTCGGTGGGTTTTCCCGGTGAGGAAAAGCAAATACAGCCGGGTGCCGCTCCGAGAGGGAATCTGTAGCTCGGCCAACCAGCAGCAAGAGAATTCAGGTTTTATGTAGTGACTTGCTACTGTGACACCCCCTCC
>NW_010257727.1:0-1060 GCF_000690775.1 Eurypyga helias
CTGGGGGGGATGCTGCCCCCCCAGCGAAGCCCCCACGCTGGGCCCACCGCTGCCAGCCCCCGTCCCGCCCAGCCTTACGTGTTCTTCTCGGAGGATGTCAGTGCCACCAGCTCGTAGATCTGGGGGCCCAGCTCCGACGTGCAGATGATGAAGAGCGCTCGTTTATCTGCATGGGCCGAAGAGGAAGGTCAGAGCACGGCGAGGGCTTTACCCCGCCCCACCGTGTCACCAGCACGGCCGTGGCTGTCCTGGCCGCCACCCCCCGTGGCCTGTCCCCGGCCCTTCTCCCCACCTGTGGCCACGGAGCGGATAAGCACCGAGTTGAGCTTGAGGATGGGGCTGAAGGTCTGCTTGTTGTCTGAAGAGCCCAGCGCTGTCTTGCTGTGGCACTTGAGCACCAGTTTCTCATCCTGCTTCTGCAGCAGCACCAAGAGATCCTCGAGGAGCAGCACGTGCAGGTCTGGGGGAGATGGAGAGCAGAGGCTCAGCTGGGGATGCGCTCACAAGCCACATGGAAGCTCCCTCCTCGGAGCCAGGAGGGATGCTGGCCCGCTGGATGCAGCAAAGAGGGAGCTTAGGGGGTCCCTGTGATGCTGCTGGGGCTGGGGGTACAATGCCCATGTCCTGAGGATGCAGGGGCTCTCCCAGTGCTCCCAGTACCGGGCGGTGGGAAGGCCCGTACCCACGGTCTTGTCCTTGCTGATGCGCCAGGTGAGGGGTCCTTCGTGGATCATGCGCCGGGAGGTGAGGTCCAGGCTCTGCGGCAAAACGCGGGCGGTGGTGAGGGTGGGCCGGGGCCGGGCAGACCCCCAGCAGCCCCCCCGCTGCTGCCTGAGAGCTGGGGCTACCTTGAACTCGGCAGCCAGCGGGTTGCTGGTCCTCTCCAGCGAGGTGGCATCCAGGCGTTTCTGGTAGCCTTCCAGCCGGTGCCGGTTCTCCGCCCGTTTCACCGCCTCGTTCACGTACTTGAGGATGTCCCGACACTGGTCCCGGGCTCGGCACAGCTTGTCGTGCTCCGAGGTGCCCGCTGGGGTGGCAGAGAGGTGACAGCGAGTCAGCG
>NW_010257727.1:1287-4269 GCF_000690775.1 Eurypyga helias
CGTACCCTCGGTGTGCTTGATGATGTTCTCGAGCAGCAGAGGGTACTTGGTCAGACGCTGCATCTCAGAGATGATCAAGTCCTTGAGCTGCAGGCGCCGGCACTGCGGATTGCTTTCTGCTTCCTAGGGCAGAGGGAGAGCCCCTGGGTGGGATCGCGGGAAGCTGGGGGGAGCAGCGGGACGGCCCAGGAGAGGGACAAACCTGCATGAAGATCTGGAAGCGGGTCTCCTTGCGCTGCTTGGTTTTGATCAGCTCCAGGGCAATGGATTGGTAAGAGCAGAAGTCAGCAGCAACCTGCTGGATTTCCTCTTTGGCCAGGCCATCGAACTGGGGGGGTGCATGGGAGAAGGAGGCTCAGACACCCCCCAGGCTCAGCCCTGAGCCCCAAGACTCCCCGAGCTCATCTGCTCTGAGCGCAGCCACGGCCAGAGGACAGGACAGTGGGGTCACCTCCCCCCCAGACCGCACACCCCCCCTAAGACGTCACCCCCCCATGCCGCAGGACAAGATGTCCCTGGGGGCTTTACCACTCCTGTCCCCCCTTACCCGAGAGAGCATGAGATCCCCAATTTCTTTGATGATTGGTCCTTCTTCCCGGAGCTTCTTCATGGATTCGGAGAGAGAATCTGAGTGAGGATGTGAGAGAAGACAGGGCTCACGCTGGGGCCACCCCCAGCTGCCCCTGCAGCACCCGTGGAGCTGCCTGTCCTGGGGGTCCCTGCCAGCTCTCCAGCACGGATGCAGGCAGGAGGGGCCGAGAGCCCATCGCTGCCGTCAGAGGCACTGTGCCAAGGAGTGTGACACCAAAAGCACAGCCTGAAAACGTGCTATGCTGGTACAGACTGGGCACTGGCAGAGCCCAGAAAAATCAGGCTCTGGATTGCTGCCGGGAGAGGGACAGGAGAGGCTGGAGGGGCGGGATGGTATGATGCCATCAGCAGGGCTGGTCCGAATGGTGGCTGAGCACACCGGAGCCCCGCGTAGCCGTGGGCCACCCCCTGCTCCCACTGCTGGGGAGTATTCCCAAAGGCAGAGCAGGATCCGAGCAGGATGAGGCTTACTGTGGATTTCTATCAGGTCAGGGAGGTTGGGGAAGAGGAGCGCCAGCTCTTCCCAGGACAGCAGGCTCTCCTTCTTCATCCGCTGGTAGAAGAGGAGGTCAAGGACTCGGAGGATGCGGAGGTGAGACCCTTCGGTGGCAAAAAGCTCTGTGCAAAAGGCACGGGGGTGGAGAAGCGCCGTGGGGAGCCCCGCGGTGCTGCGGGATGCTGCTGGGGGGGTCCCTCGCATCCCCGGGGTGCCCCCTGCTCCTTACCGTTGATCACCTCTTGCCGGTCGATCTCCTTCTGCGGCAGGTTGGCCACCAGCTCCCGGCTGACCGTGTGCTGCCAGTTCTGGGAGTCCAGCTCGGGTTCCAGGTCGGAGAGCTGGCCCTGCTCGTCCTCCAGGAGATGAGGCAGGAAGGGATCCACGCCAAACCCGAGGTTGGGCGACTCGATGCTCCTGCGAGGGTGAAAGGCGGCGGTGGGAGTACTCTGCAACACCCGCATCCAACCAGTCCACCCCACAGTGCTCCCAGTACAGCCAATATCTACCTGGGCCCTATTTCAGCTTGAACCCGGGGCCTTCAGCACAAGAAGTACAAGCCTCTGACTCTTGAGCTAACAGACTAGGTCCCCCAGCAGACATCTATATGGGTCCTTTAAGCTCCTGCGTGAGACACAAGGGAACAGAGGTGCCCCCTCGCCCCCGGGAGGATGGAGAACTAGCAGGGGGCTCCCGCCCGGGGCAGCCCTGGGCACCCCCTTGTGCTCTGTCAAGGCTTGCTGACGGGTGGGGAAAGCTAGGAAAGCACAAACAGAGCCCCTCTGACCCCCAAAGTGGGGGTACAGCCCCGGCACACCCCTACAGTGACTCTCCTATGCTGCAGGAAAACTGTTCCCGAAGACCCCGTCCGGCTCGGGGCGGCGCGGTAGAGACAGCACAGAGGGAGGCTGGGCCACTCACCTGCGTCCCATCTTCGGCGTGTACGGGGGGGTGGGATTTTCCAGCGACCTAAGGAGGGATGGGAGAGTCACCTTCATCTCCTGACATCCTTGCCCACCCTCTCCTCCCATCGCTGCACCCCATGGGGCAGCACCCATAGCGTTTCTGTAAGTTCCTCCAGACGTGGGTCTGGCACTACCGGCTGCGAGAGGGGCTCGGGGCACAAATGGCAATTAAAGCCCAATTCTCCCTGGTTTTCCCTGGCAAACACCGTCTGGGAGGCTCTGCAGGCAGCCGGGTGCTGTGTGGCCAGGACCACCCCACTCTGTGGGGCTGCGGCTCTGCCCTGAGCCACCGGTTTAGCAAAAGCTTTCCCAAGAGACCCCAGCCCAAGGGGTTCAGATCTCAGACCCCCAGCCATCCCAGCTCCCCTCTGAAGCCCAAGAGGCCGAGGAGAACCCAGGTCCTCCCCGCCCAGGGCTCAGACGGCGTCTCCCACCTTGTGGAAAGGCTGGAAGCGGATGACGATGCTGACTGGGCTGACTGGTGAAGCCTCGTGGCCTCGGCAGCAGCATCCATGTCCACATCGCTACGGGACCGAGGCACGTTTTCTGCTTTCCGGGATTTCTTCATCTCCTCCCGGCCTTTCAAGCTCTCCGAGCGGCCCAGCTTGACCTCAGCGCGGGAACTGCATCAGGGAGACAACGCCAAGAACAGGCTGAGCCTGGTGGGACAAGCAGGGATGTCCTTGTGCACGCAAACCCACCGAAACCTGCCACCGGACCCCCCGAAGGCAGGGGCTGTCCCCCATGTGTCCCCCACCTGTCTGACTCCAGCAGGTCCTCGGGGAAGCTGCCGGTGGAGAGACGCTGCGTGCCAGGCTCCTGGCTGTCATAATGCTGGTTGTTCTCAAAGTGCTGGATGATGTTCCTCACATTGCCAGGTTTGACTGCTGGGGCAAGAGCAGGGAAGCAACACCGGTGAGACCGGGCTGC
>NW_010257728.1:0-259 GCF_000690775.1 Eurypyga helias
TGCCTGCCTGCTCCGGCCCTGCCGGGGACGCCGGCCTTGCCAACAGGGAGCAAAGGCAGCGGTTTTCTGACTCACGGCTTCCTCCTGAGCCTCGTCACCCAAACCCAATACCCAGAAGACCCATCGCACTGCGCCTCTCTGGGGGATGTTGGAGCACCACCGGCAGCATCAGCCCCCCTGGGACCAGAAGAGCTGGAAGGCAAGGGAGAGGGGCCAGGTCTGGAGCCCCAAAATCTCCACGGGCAGCGGGAGAGCCAAC
>NW_010257728.1:287-505 GCF_000690775.1 Eurypyga helias
AGAACGGGTCTCCAGCGCCGTGCTTCCCCGGGAACTGGCTGGGGCCGTCGCCCGCGCGGTGCAGGAGAAGCGGAAGGCGAGCAAGACCCAACCCCGGGTGAGAAGGTGCTAAGGAAAACAGGAGGAGCCGGAAAAATGAAGTGACCTGCAGAGTGACCGAAGTCAGGGTGGCGAGGGGAGGGAATCTGGGGAGACCTACAGGCGGGCGGCCACCCCGG
>NW_010257728.1:657-1670 GCF_000690775.1 Eurypyga helias
TTTTCCTAAGGGATAAAAAAACCCCAACCCCTTCCCGGTCTCATGCCAGCGAGGGGAGCAGCGCGCCCCGGCACCGCCTCTTACCCGGGTCCTGCCGAGGGCTGCCGCCTGCTCCAGCCGTGCTGAGCCAACATCAGAGGACGGGGAGAGCGGCCGGGTTCTCCATCTCACCAGGAAGCATCGCAGCCGGACCGGAGGAATCGGGGAGGTCTCGCTGCAGCCTCTGGCTCGGGGTTGGGTTTTTTTCCTCCCTCCGAGGAGCTAGTTCTCCGCTGCGACCTGCTCCTCTCCTAAGTCTGCCCTGCCCACGCCAGCGCTCTCCTCCTGCCTCTGCTTCTCCTCAGCATTCTTCGCTCCCGGGAGCGTCCATCCCACGGAGCGCCGATGTGCCTTCACGGCTTGGCGATGGGTTCGGGTCTCCCTCTCCTTCCCTGGCGTTATTCGCTTGCGCTTCTCGTTGTCCCCCTGCTCTAGTCCCCCAAATTCCCCCCTCTCCCTTCCACTCTTCCTGCCTTTGCGCTCCGCTCCCGTTCCCTGGCTGCCTCTCCCCCTCGCTGGCTGCGATGCAGTCTGTAGCTGAGAAGTCAGTAACTCCGTGGTAGGATCCAACAGCTTTCCGCTACTTTAGCCCATCCTCGCGTGTGAGCCGCAGAGCCACGGAGGCGCCGCTGCGGAGCCGCCATGGGGGAGACGGGAGCGCGTCCGTCGGCAGTGGGAAGGGGACAGCAGGGATGCCCGATGGCCCCAGGGAGGCGAATCCTCCCGCCGGGCTGGTGCAAGGGGGTGAAATATCCACACCCAAGGAGGGGGGTGGGGCGGTTTCCACCTGGATTTGGGGTGCTGGAATGAGACCTCACCCCGAGGAAGAACTGGGCTCTCCTGGCTCACACGGAGTGTTTGCCGGGGGGAATGGCATTCCCACACCCACAGCCCGGCCTCCCCACCCTGCAGTGCTGGGGCTGTCCTGCCAGGATGGGTGATGCTGGGGACAGGAGCGTGGGCAAGGGGGGACA
>NW_010257728.1:1824-2125 GCF_000690775.1 Eurypyga helias
GCAGGGCGATGGCGCTGGGGGACCGTGCGGCAGTGAATCCAGACCTGACCCGACCCCGCAGGGCACGGGGTCCCAGGGACAGCCCAGAGCCAGGCCCGTGGGGTCCGTGGCCATGGTTTCCATCTCCGTGTCCCATCTGCCATCCCCGGTGTTGAGGCCTGCTCTGGGAGGGCAAAAAAGATCCAAAACCCCCACTTTTTGTGTCCCCTGGGTCCCAATCCTGCAGCGATCCCGACTCTCCTTCCCCAAATCATCCTGACATCTCCTGGCACAGGGCCCCCTGCAACTGGATGCTACTGAG
>NW_010257729.1:0-33391 GCF_000690775.1 Eurypyga helias
TCGCAGCGGGGAACCCCGGCTGCCCTCCACATCCCCAGCGCGGAGGGGACCCTGTGCCCGATGTGTGTGTCCCCCCCGGGGGCGCGATGGCTTTTTCCCCAGGCACAAGGCTCAACTTTTCTCCCCGGAGGTAGCGGCTCCAGCGAAAACGGCCATCCCCGGCTGCGGATTTTCCTCCCCCCGGGGAGTATTCCACCCAACCCTCGGTGCCCCAGAGCCTTCTTCGGGTAAGGGGCTGGAGGCATTTCCAAACTTTTCCTGCTCCCGATGAGGTTGCAGCTGGACGGCGCTGGAGGCTGAGCCCTTTTCCCGGGGAGGATCCGCGCCTCCCGGGTGACCGGTGGATGGGGACAGGGGCCACCCCCGGAGGGGAACACCTAGGAGGGAAGGGGAGGGACGTCGTTTCCCTTCTTGCAAGGTGCTGGGGAGTTTGCCTGCCCAAATCCCGGCTGCGGAGTCAGCGCTGATAAACCTCCCTCCATCCCCCCCTGTGCATGTGTGTGCTGCAACCGAAACCTGCGTATTGATGCTCCTCGTTTATCAGGCATATGCCCTTAAATTATGTAGACAGGGAGAAGAGATCTAAACACCGAGCCGCACATGGTTTTGGTGGAAATATAATACTCCGGCAGCAGATGAGTTCCTCCCAGATAAACAAACGCACTTGCTCAGCCCCAGCAGGGCTGAGTGCTGTTTGGGTTTGTAGTGGCTGCATGTGGCTGCTACATACCCAGCCCAGAGGAAATCCTCCTCCTGGGGCCCCATCTGCTCCCCGTGCTGGGGAGGGATGCAGCGTTTGCCGTGCTGGATTCGGGTGTAGGACCCGCAGGACTCGCCTTCATGGAAAGGAGCGGCTGGAAAGCGTGTGGCCGTGCTCCTCTTCTGTGAAACTTCCCCCCCGCGCCTGCTCCGCTTCGCTTTCCAGCCCTGCCACGGAGCTCGCTGGAAACGCACCTGATTTTTCATGGATCGCCTCCACCGCCGGGATGCGATGCCTGGGATGCGAGGTTTTGGGGAAAGCGAAGAGGGTCTGAGGCTTCCCGGGTCGCGGGGGTGAGTGGCGCAGGGAGGGGAAGGTTTGGACCGGGACCCCTGGGGATGCTCTCGTTCCGGGGGAACAATGATGCTGTCAGGGGATTTTTACAGCCGATGCAACCGCTCGCAGCCTTCTAGGGACTTATCTTGAGCCTGCACCAGCCCTGCACAAATATTTTGGAAGGCATAAAGCGTGCTAACTTATTTTCTTTATCTGTCCTCTGTTTCACCCGGGTCTTGTTTATAGAAGCTGGTTAAATCCGTGAGCGGGTGGGACCAGTGGAGCATGGGGTTGCTTTGCCTTCGCTGTCTCTGCGATTTTAATTACAGCTCGTGCCTCCCGGTGTGAGATTAGGTGCTTCCCCCCCACCGGCTAAACCACTGTCTTAAGGTCTCGGGGATGCGAGCAGTGTTTTGTTTGTGGTTTAATTACCTCGGGAAGTGTGTGTTTGTTTGTTTGTGTGTGGGACCCTTCCCCAGAGCCGGGCTTCCAGCGGTGCAACAGATGTGTGTCTGCTTTGCGCGTGCAGCCAGGTTTAAACATGCAACCCCAGCCCCTGTCACAAAAGCCTGGGATTCTCTTCCCTCCTCTGCCCAGACCCATCCTCCATAGGGGTGTCTCCGAAAGGACCAGTCCAAGGCTTTTCCTTTCTGTCCCATCTCAAATACGCGGTGCCCGGCGATATCAATAAGATGCGAAATAAATGACAGGTGCATAATCTAAGTGTTGTTTATGTCCAAGACGGCTGTTTTAAAATACAGGCTGATGATCAATCGTGGTGCTGTTGGGAAGCTTTCGCTTGATGATCGTAACCGACTTGTAGGCGCTGAAGACT
This sequence comes from Eurypyga helias, assembly GCF_000690775.1. Taxonomy (NCBI): domain Eukaryota; kingdom Metazoa; phylum Chordata; class Aves; order Eurypygiformes; family Eurypygidae; genus Eurypyga; species Eurypyga helias. Next base: position 1,872 of record NW_010257729.1, read on the forward strand.
GGTGTTAAATCTGTTCAGCGTGCAATCCAGCACCTGGCTAGCAGAGGGATGAGTGCTATTGCAAATCCTAAGAGAGATGCTGAACTTCTCCATGGGGAGAGGAGATATTCGAGCCTTTCTTTATGCGTTTACCTGCAGCATCCCTCTCTGCACCCGCAGAGAGCCTGGTGCTAGACAGCCTGTGCATGTGGCAAAGCACAGGGCTCAGCACAGGCACGAGAGCGGCTGAGATCTGCTGCCGGGGAGGCAGAAACCATCTTTGGCAGTCGGATTCTGGGGGCAATGGGTCACCGGAGCTGGTTTCGTGTTGTCTCCGTAGCTTTTGCAGGGTGAGGAGGGATGTTGGAGCCCCTTTTGTGTTGCATCTTTTTCCTTTTACTGAATTGCTTTGTCTCTGTCTCCCAGTTTCCTCGATGTTGAGTGGCTGCAATAAAACCTACCACCTTCCCAGAGTGCCGGGGTTTGATTTGCGCGCTCACACATCCCAGGGTGAAAAGCCTTGTAAGGTGTTACGATACGTGGGTACACTGAGGGTTGACACCGTGTAGGAATTGATTTCTTGTTTGTAAGGGAACTTTGAGAAGCTTCCTAAAAAGCTGAGAATTATGCTGGCGTGGTAGGCTGATGCTCCGCGTTGGGGTCCTACGTGGGGAGGGTGTTAGAGGTAGGTGTTTGGAGTTTTGGAGTTGGCGGTGCAAAGTTTGCAGCTTGGCATTGCCTACAGGTGTTTTTGAGGAAAATGGCATGCTGTCCTGGGAATCACTTAGCCCTTCTTCATTTATTATTCACAATACCCCTTTAACAGGAGGTCCCACATAGCTGGGACTGAGACCCAACATCACCCCTTTGCAACCACTGTGCTGGGACTCAAAAGTCTTATGTTCTCCCCATGAATCTCCCTCCCCGAGTAGGGACGCATTTTGGATTATGACCATTTCCCATAGTAAAGCCCTCAAACTGTTTGATGCTCAAATAAAAAGCCCTTTCTGGTCCCCACCAGTGTGATGAAAGGCTTCCGAGGGCTCTTTCTTACTCTTTCCTTCCTGCTTGCAAGGCGCAGTTAATGGACACCAACGGCTCCAGGCGCCCAAGGCAATGAGACTTCCCGTCTGTGCTGAGAGTCTGGGCAACCCACTGCCTTACTGCAGGATATCAGTGGTGAGCATGCTTCCCTGCATGACTCTTAGGGTGAAAAGCACTTTATGTTCCTAGGGTTTGAGCTCTCAAGGAGCCTGCAACAACAAAACAAAACCCCAATGCAGAAAGATATGCATAGGGCTCCTTGGATGCTTTCCACGAGACTTCCCGTCTGTGCTGAGAGTCTGGGCAACCCACTGCCTTACTGCAGGATATCAGTGGTGAGCATGCTTCCCTGCATGACTCTTAGGGTGAAAAGCACTTTATGTTCCTAGGGTTTGAGCTCTCAAGGAGCCTGCAACAACAAAACAAAACCCCAATGCAGAAAGATATGCATAGGGCTCCTTGGATGCTTTCCACTCTGAAGTATTCTGCAACAACAAAAAAAACCCCAATGCAGAAAGATAGGGCTCCTTGGATGCTTTCCACTCTGAAGTATTTTAAACCAGTGATAGTGTTCTTATTCCCCTGGTGCAGATTGGGAAACTGAGGCACAGAGAGGCAAAAGGCTCAGCCCTCATTTATTGATGGGAACCTCACTCACCACCATGAAATGCAAACTGAACCCCAAGTGGTACTTGGAGATGAGAGCAGTAAGCAGTCCCCTGCCCTTGAGCCTGTGCTTCAACAGCCAAGAGCAGTGCTTGGTCAGAACAGGACACTTTTGAAATTGATTTTCTTCCAGTTAAAATGACAGATGGGTGCTTTAAAATGAGAAAACATCATCTTGGGTTAGCACATTGGCCAGGGGGCAGCTGTGATCCTATGAATCTTTAAAACTGCGTACAAAATTATTTCAATCACCTTTGGAAATGGAGGGATCATTACAAAAATGAGCTGTGTTGTGATATCCACTCTGCATGGCAATTTTCTGGAACTGATATTCCTTTCCCTTTTTTTGACTCATCCCACTGAAACTGGTTTTCTTTGTACTTCATTGCTGCATGTGCTCTACTAAGTTTGCCTTGTTTTTGCTTGGTTGCATCTTGTAAGGTGCCGAGCAGCCACCCAGGTAAGGGGTTCCAGGTCCCTGCCCCACATCCCCTGCAACGGGAGCCAATGTAGCGTGGCATCTGTCCCGCAACCCTTTCCTTTGCAAAAACCCAATCCCTTAGAGATGCTCTGAAAGCTTTGAACGGGCACCCTCTGCTTTGGAAACCCAATGGTTATTTTATTTTAGACACTTCTAGTTCGTGCAGCTCTGCTCCCAGCTAATGTGGACCTTGCTGGGGACACGCGCTCTTCACAGGTGATTCCAGGAGCAAGGGAGGAAGCCAACAGTTTGCTGAAGTGTAATGTTCCCAGCTGCTTCTATCTCAAATACTAATGTCTGTAGAAGACACCAAGTTCTTGGGGCTGGAGGAGAGCCTGAAGACTTCAATGGAACCCTCCAGCCCCACTGTGCTACCTATCAGCAGGTGTCTTTGACCGTAGGGGGGATTTCACTAGGAAGAGAGAGGTAATTTGCAGACTCTGTGTCTTGCTTTTATTCCAGTTTTTGCTGCTGAGAAGGCTTACCTGTATTTTTTCAGTACTGCATGCCATGAACCAAATCCAGACCCAAAAGTCAAGAGGCTGAGATTCATGGGCTTCTTTTCCATAGGAATAAACAAAAACTGCCGCTGAGCGTGGCTGGATTTGCACTGGTGACCCAGAAGGGAGACCTTGTGTCACCGCCTCACTCAGCTTTCACGCCTGATCTCTGAGTTTCCTTCCAGCTATATTATCCGTACGCGAGTGGTCTGCTACGGCTTTCCCACCAAGCCATTGGCAATAAATTTAAGGGAGCTGACTGGCACTTGAATTTGCCTTGTCCTTCTGACAGGACGAATGTGTGGATCTAATGCAGATAATATGGGATAGGTTTCCATTACGGGCATTTGCATGATATATACTCACACACTTCCCCCTCCTCTGAGCTCGTGCAAGGGCCAGAGGAATAAATCTTGATGCTTGGTGAACCCTCGCAGTCAACGCCGCACCAAATGCATGTAAATGTTTGCAAAATGAGCCACCCCGACCTGCTTGTTGTTTCTCCTTGAGCATAAAACACTACATGGGGGAGAAAAGGTGAGGGGGGTGGAGTTTTTTAATCACAGTATTGTTTTCCTTCGAAACAGTGAAGTGAAGCCGGTCTCAGGGACCGCATGTGGATGGTTAATATTTATATACCTGTTGTTTCTCCTGAAGTCAGGAATGTGCATTTGCCACCAGCAGCCCTCCCCGACGCTCGTTCGTGAAGAGCCGTGCTGGCGTGTGTCTCGGCGTTAAACTGCTTGGTGACTTGAGTTTAGAGTTATAGGAATCGGAGCGATGAATTAGCAGTAAATCAAAGCCCGGATGGCTCCGTACCCAACTGCGGCAAGATTTAAATTAAAAATATCTTGCCGAGATGAAGTACTCATAAGTCAAGCACTGGCGTTGTGTCAGTCTGGGCTTCAGCGGCGAGAGCTCAGCCCCTTTGAAACAGAAACCATGAGGAGCCCACGTATTGATCCCCAGCTGAACTGGGAAATTGCCACTTCATTTCTTCCATTAAATGTTCTTTCTTTTCTTTCCTTTTTGCCGTTTTTCACCCCACGAAGGGAAGATGGTCATGCTGGGAAGTTGGGAAAAGGTTTGCAGATTCGCTGCACGTGCGCGTGGCCCTGTTTGACTTGGTTAGAGCGTATTTGATTGTGAAAAGGGATTTATTTGTTTTTTGTGACCAGGGATTTGTCTATAATGTAGTGCTGGAAAGAAAACTCATTTAGAGACTAAGGAGGTGTATCCTGTTACAATTGCCTAGCGATGGAATAGCAAGTGCTTCATGTGCAACACAGCCTTATTTTACTTTAGGGAAACTTACTCTGGGCTGCCAGAGGGAGACTTGGATTTGCTGGAGAGCTGCCCCATTGTCCTGAGCAAGTCCCTTGGCTTCTTGTTTCCTCATCTATCAAATGGGGGTGGTCTTGTAGAAGTAACTGTCCCTTTAGCCAGCACCTAATAGTCATTCTGCTCTAATGACCTTTACAAATGACTCACGTTTCGTAAGTGAGATGATAAAACCAGGGAGGTTCTGGTTAAGAATTCACTCACCAGCCCGAGAAATGGCATCATGCGCATGGCTAATAGCCACTAAGGGCCACTGTCCTATCCCTGGGCAGTGTCATCTTCTCCTGATGGCTGGGAAGAGGCTTTCAGTGATAGTGAGGGGCAGGAGGCTGATCTACACTGGGGAAAAAAACTCTGTCCCCACTGTCCTGCTGGGGAGCGGAAAGAGGAGGTGGGCTGTGTACACAACCGTGCCAGTTGTGGTGCTAATCAAAGGATTTTCCTTGGATTTTCTTTAAAGGGAAATTTAGGGGAAAAAAAACCCACCAAATCCACACCCAGATTAGGATGGGCACATCTGCTTGACCTGCTAGCTTTAAGAAAGTGAGCTTCTGGGCTGTTTTGGGAACCCCCTTTTATTTGTCAAGATTTTGGTGCAAATTCCTGGCTCTTGCTAAAAGCAGAGCAACTCGTGGAGTTTTGTAAGCTGTTACCCTGAGATGTGGATATATTGGGGTATGGTATCTGCATGGCTAATTTTGGGAATCTCTTCTTTTTGGTTGTGTCTCAAGTTTTGCACTCTCCCCTTCATGGTGTCCTCCTGGATGGATGGGGTGGGGTCACCCCCTGCCACAGTCCCTTTTTCTTTCAGCCACCCTGGAGCCTCAGGGTTCATTTGGAAGGTTGCAAAGGCCTCAGTACCTGGTGCTATTGAGGCTGCATATGCCCATCACCCCTTGGACCCCAGGCTCAACCTCTCGGGAGCATCCAGCCCTCTCCCAGACAGCTCCCCTGGGGCTGGCAGTGCTCAGGGACAACCTGGAGGGTGATCGGGTTTAAGTCCCAGCTCAGCCTCCACTGAAACTACCTCCAGGAGAGCAATTGCCTCCTCACCCTGAAGACGGCAGGATCAGCTCTGAGTTTTCCTCCTGCGCTTAGCTGCTATGGTGATGAGTTGCTATAGAAACACATAGTTAGCATTATTATTTATTATTGAAAGGTGCTTCTTTTCATCTCTTAAACGCAGGGTCGTGCCAGGAAGAGCCCAGTGCTGGGTGTGGAATACTGCCCACCCTGCCCACACAGGTTGGTGGGTTATGCATCCCAGAGTGCCGTGCTTTAGCCGGGCTGGAGGCAGGCGACTGTGCAGTGCTGGCCTAGCGGGCTGATCTGGTTAAACAAATCCCCCCAGTATGTTCCCGTCACAGGTTCCTTCCTTCGTCAGATCCATCCTTTGGAGGGGGATTTGAGCGAAGCGTTTCATTATAATGAGCTTAGTTATTTCCAAACTAGTAATCGCATGTCACCATTTGGTGCAAAGGGTTTGCATTAAGTTCTGTAATAATATGTCTATTCATCCATCACAAATACTATATTCACAGGACCTTGTAGTGATTGCCTGGTAAATACCTTCTCTTATCTCTTTGCATGCGCTGCTCCTTGTTGTTTGTTCAAGTCCCCCCCCTCTCTGCAAACCCATCCTTCCGCACTGGGAGGCTGGGAAGCTGCTCCGGTGCTCCTGTCCCAGGCTCCTGCTCTGCCTGAGCCCCCCTGGAGCTGGGCACCCGGCCAGGCTGGCAGAGAGGCTGCAGGGCTGGCTGCAGCCAGCAAAAAGCCAGGCAGGGCAAGTGGTGCTGAGAGTGTTGCTCTGCCTGCTTTTCCAGCTGCTGTGGGTGGGACAAAGCCTGTTCTGGGGGCTCCTCTTGCTCTGTGGGAATGGGTTTGGGGGGTAGGAATAGGTATTTTCTGTAGTCTGGGTGCTGAGCAATGCTCTCTGACAGAGAGATGCTGCGAGGGGTCCTGCAAAGAGCCCCGTTATACAGCTCTCTGGACACATCCATTGGTTTTGGGAATGCACAGCTGGGATGCAAAGCCAGGTGCCTGGGTCCCCTGCCTGCAGCCACTGGGTTCCCGGCTTCCCCTCGAAGCTGGCAGCGCTGCAGAGGTGGTTCTGCAAGGAAACCTCCCTCCATCCTGCTGCCTTTCACACCCTGGCAGCCCTGAGGATTCTGCAGCCGCTCTGGAGAGGTGGCTCGGGGGGGCCGGCCGTGGGGCCGGGTGAACGGCTGGGAGGATGGAGGGATGCCTGGGGGCACTGGAAGGAGCTGGGCTGCTTTCCCTCTCTGGCTGGGGCAGGTGCAATGTAGCCTGGACGTGAAGGGCTTGACTTTGCTGGCAGCAGGGATTAGCTGTGCAATTCTTCCTTCTTCCCCTCCCAGCTCTAAAGGGGTCTCTGGAAAATGCCTGGTGGGAAAAAAAAAAAAAAAAAAGAAAGAAAGAAAAAAGGAGGGAAATTGAAATCAACACAGCTTTTTTTGGTGCAGAGTTATCAGCTTGGAGGTGAAGTTTCAGGGCTGGTCGGTGTAGCTGCTGGGGGGGTGGCTCAGCATTTCCTCGCACCGTTGCTACAGGCACAGGGCTGGGCTCTCCGTGCAGCCGCTGCAGATGCTGCCCTGGGGGGATGAGCTGCAGGGTGTGTGGAGGGATGCAGGAATGGCTGGACCAGTGCAGAATGCTGGATATGGAGGGACCCGGGCGTGGTGAAATCTCTGCTGTTGCTTGTAGAGTGTGGCCCTTCAAGTTCTCTGAATTCCTCCTGGAGTCCACCTTCCTGGTCTGCCAGGTTGGGACTGGGAAACATCCTTCCCTGCCTTTGAGGAAACAAAAGGAGGCTCTTTAAAGCACCCCCTCGAGCAGGAATAAAACACCTTCCTTTGCAGAGCCTCCTTCATTGCTTGAAGTCAATCCCTTTGGGCTTTTTATTTTCCTTCTTGGAAGCTGTGCTCCCTGCGGAGAACAGAAAAAACACACCCGGGGTGCAAGAAGAGCGCTCGGGGCTGGGGGGGGGCTTTCCAGGGAAGTGTAGGTTGGAGGTGAAGGGGTGGATGGGGAGTCCGCTGCGGGGGTCTAGAGGGCTGAATGCTCACCCCTTACTCTGCCATCCCTCAAGTGCAGTGTTGTTTGGGTAGGGTCTCATCGAGCCTGTCTCTGTTGTATCCGTGTCTGGGAGCAACCTGCTGGGGTGGGAGATGAACCTGCATGTGGCAAGCCTTCCCCTGCTCCTGGTGCCATGAATCATAGCACTAAATGGGACTTCCCCTAAAAGGGGGAAGCTGGCTGAGGCAAATTAAAGCTTGCTATGTTTTGGTAGGGTCATACATGTTGATGTGGGCCTGAAGGGATCGTGTTTTGCTCTTATGGCCCCTTTTTCTTCACCCTGAGCCACAGACAGCTGCTTGGATATGGGGTTGTGACACCGATGCATTTGGAGAGTAGTCATCCAAGTGGTGACATGGACTTGGGACTGGTGGGATGCCCCTCGGATCCCACCAGCCGTGAGACCATCAAGTCTCAGGTTTCTCTCCAAATCCCTATGGAGAGCAGAGTAATTTTGGCTGCTGGACTCAGAGCACCTTTGCAGCCTCTGCCTTACCCTGCCTTGCCTCTGTGGTGGCTCCAGGAGTCCAGGAGCTGCTCACTTTGTTCAAGGAAGGGCAGGAGGCATGAGGTATCCTTGGATCTGCACCCCTCTACCTAGGTGAGGGATGGAGGAGACCTGAGGGAAGTGAGCCCTGTGCAGCAGGAGCTGGATGCTGCCTGTCAGAGCCATTCAGGAGGGGTTTTATCCTCCCTTATAATGGAGTTGCTGCCCTTGCCTGCCTTAGCAAGGCAAACAGCTCAAAGGGATGCCTCTGAATGAAAGTAACAACTTTTAGGACAAATTTCTCTCTGCATAATATCTCAAAGAAAGCAGGAAAAGGAAATGGCAAGCGGGCATAATTAGGTAAGTATTACCCATTAGGAAGGGGAAGGAGCTATCAAGTTGATTTCCATTTCTTTCTTATTTTACATGCCTGATTTTTCCGCCTCTCCAGGAGGTGGTGTGTGAAGTAGATCTCTCCTTAGCTTGGAGAAGTAAATAATCAGAATATGATGCGCTCCAAAGCTCTTCCTGAAGCTTTCCAAATCTGGAATAAGCTGAGGATTTTTAGCATCTTCACAAGTCTGAGCTTTCCAGCATTTGTGAGCCCTAGTAGGGACTTATTTCCCACCTTCATACTGGGGAACCAAGGTGCAGGCAGGCAGCAGGGCTTGCATCTTCTTGGTGTGACCTACTTGACTGTACATATTTCTCTCTGGTTTACCTATTCTGCATGGGAATAGAGATAAATCCTTATCTCCTGGTTGCTTCTCAGTGTAAACCAGCATGTTCCCATGTCCTTCCAGCCGTGGGACACCCCGCTTTGCTCCCGTGTACCCAAGGTTGCTCTCCCGGCTGTGCCCTCTTACCTCTTAGGACAACAGCAGCATTGACTGCAATTACAGAGCCGTCAGCGAGTGCCTATTACACATTTTGGCAAGGATGAGGGATGGCTTGTGCACCAGCCTGCAGAAGGGTTCTCCTCCCCCCCCCTTGCCTGTCTCCCTGCTCCCGAGTCTGTAAGTGGTGTTATTAAAGGCTGTCGGGAACTGCTGTCATTGGCACAGTCAATGGCTGACACAAGGCAGCCCTCAGACTTTGACTCATCTGCAGCTCACACACACACACTCTCTGTTATGCATGAGCCAGAGAAAAGGCAGTTTCTCACATGCATCACCCTTTTTCCAGCTGTTTTGGCCCTTCTTTTTTTTTTTTTTTTTTTTTTGCATTCATTTCAGAGAATAAGTCATGGCTGTCCTCCAGTGAAAGAAAGAGATTTGGGTTGCATCGTACTACCAGCACGTGCCCAGCTCGCTCATTGTTTTGTAGATGAAATTGAGGTCCCTTTTTCCTTAAATACAACTACAGGCGTGCATCCATATATATATATATATATGGGTGTGTGTATGTTTTATACATATACATAAAAATACACGTTTATATGCATAGTTCTACACACAAATGCAAAATACACATGGTTAGAAAACTGCCAATCTGTTCACCCTGCACTTTTCACAGATTGTTGCCAATTTTGCCCACAATTCAGGAAAGGTCTTGCAGGTCCAGGATGAGATTTCTGGAGAGGGAAGAGCAGCCTTGCTGCACAGCCAGTTAGGGATTTAGGACAGGCGCTGTTCTTTTTCTTCCAACATCCCTTGATCAGGCACTGGTAGGAGAGGGTTTTTTTTCTAGCTCATAGGGAGAAGAGGGAAGGGAGGAAAAAGCTTGAGGTTTTGCTCCAGCACGGGGCTGGGAATAAATGGTGTAATCTTGGAAAAACTTTTGTGTCTGGGAATGCGGTTTCCTGTGAGCTTGGTTGCTTTAATGCTTTGCAGGAGGTGCTGGTCCAGGCTCTGCTGATTGCCAAGGGGTCACGGAGGGGCTGTCAGGGATAGAGGATGGAGGTTGTGCACCACTTCTCATCCCTCCAGGTGGCTCGGCTGGAGCTTGGCCTTGAGTACTCAAGTAGGGCAGCACAAGGTGCCACGAGCCTGGAGGAGATCCCAAGCAGATTGCAACTTGGTGACAATCTGTTTCCTCAGTCCTTGGTCATTCATACACTCATGGTCATGCAGACATCTCCCATGTTCCCGTTGGGGTGTGCTGAGCTGCATTTTCCAGTAGCAACAGCCTTACATGGCCATACAGGCTGCTTTCCTGCTCTGCCTCCCCTCCTTCTGGATATGTGTGTGTGTAGGATAATTTTGAGGCTTCTCCATACCTGCACAAGGATTTACAAAAGTTACAGTGTGATGCTTTAAGACTGTGCTCCTTAGACATGTGATAGTGAGTTGGAACAGAAAAACATGGCCCTTTCCATGCAGTGGTTTCACCTGGTGATTGTCTTCTCTCCTGTCTTGTTTTTCCTTCCCTAGTAACACAGGCAGCAGAATCAGCTTTATTTTATATAAAGCAAAAAGGTCTCCAGGTGCAGGTTCATGCTCGCCTGTCTCTTCTCCACTGCTGCCTGCCAGTGGGTGACTTACTTTGCCACCCATAATTAGCCTCTTCCAAGGTCTCGTTGTTGCTGGGCTGAGGCAGAAGGTTTTACAGCAACTGCCTATGCTCAAACAGAGAAAAAAATAATCCCTTCCTCAGCCCGGTGTTAAGAGGGAGTGGATTTTAAACAGGTTTATGGTGCTGCTGAAGCAGGGTGGTCAGCAGAAGGGACCTAAACTGGCTCATGGCAATGCTGTTACGTGGTGGGGAAGGTGGATGGAGGGGTGGAGGGTGCATGTCAGCCTTCCCACACAGAGGAAGGAATCAAATATCTGCCCTATATCAAATACCATGCTCGATTCCTGTGGGACTGAGTTATTGGTAAGGAGGCAGCTGACCTTCTCCTGTATTTATGAACTGAATCTCTAGTTTGCTTTGCTTTTGATTTTTTTCTCCCCCTCCTGTTACAGAGTGCAATACTTCCATTTCACAGGAAATAACATTTTATTCATTTTCTCCTTTGGTGTGATTTTTCTAAAAAGCTGCTCAAGATGAACAGGATTTCTTCCCCTTAGCTTTTCCTGCTTTATACTTGGCTTGGCACGCTGAGAATGGATGTTGCTGCCCATGTCTGTGTGGGACCATTAGCTGTGCTGGAGCCTGGGGATATTCCCCTGTTACGGCTGCTGAGGGCAAACAAATTCTGGAGCTGGACGAACACATTATTATTTTCATAGTCACACCCCAGCAAGTTTGAGAATTAAAAGTAGTCAGCATTTCCCTTACTGCCACAGAGATGCATCCTTCTTCCTCCTGGCTGTCTTATCACCAGCCTTCCCCAGAACAGCTTTTTCTGCAAATCCTTTCCCGCAAGAGCTGGTCTTGAGCATCTTCAGAGCAGCAAGCCCTTCAGAGATCCGTTTCCTTTTCCTTCCTCTTCTGCCTGCAGAGAGCAGATTTTTGGAAGCTCAAGAGCTCTGTGTTTCCTGCGCACAGGTCCCTTGGAGATATCTGAAGCTACTTTGCTGAAGTTCACAGGCGACTTTTGAAAACCTCGGCCATTACATTGGTGTGTATATATATATATATAAAAAATATGTTCTCTCTTCCCTCCTGTTTTCTTTCTCTGTCAGGAATCCAGCTGTGCAACATGTGGCACTTGTAGGACTTGGAAGGCAGGAAGATCAAGCAAACACAGAGCTTTCAGCAAGAAGAGATAAATTTCCAGAATAAATTCAAGCCACGTAGGCCCAGTCTGTTTTAGTTTTAAAGCCCCGCTGGTAGTGGTGTGTGGGAGCTGTAGATATAAAGCCAGGGAGAGAAGAAGAGTTTATTTGTATTATTTCTGGCACCTTGGTAGAAAAACCTCTGTTCTGAGTTCACGGTGCTTGGCACAATGTTACTCTGCATGGACTGTACCAGAGAAACTGCCTGTTGAGCGCTACCTTCGTGCGTGATTTGAAGGCAAAGGAAAAAAGGGAGTTATCTGCCCTGAATGAGAGTTGCAGCTGGAAGAGGAAAGTGCCGGATTTGTGGAGGTGTATGGGATGCAGATGGCCACAGAGGAGAAATATCTTGTTATTAATAACCCACTGAATTGCGATGGCATTTTTACACCTGCGTACGCTCCTACAGTTTTTATCCCAGCTGTCCTGCGTTTGGCAGGACCACAGCTGGGAACTGTGGGCTCCCTTCTGCGGGCAGCTGATGAGGATTTCCTATTTACCACAGGCAGAGGACAAGTTGGAGTTTGACGTAGCCACAGTATTGAGCCATGGACTTGCTGGAGCGTGGTTTGGTTCCCATGGCAAGTCCTAAGTTTCCTGAGTGTGTTTGCTGACACTGACCTAGCAAGGGTCAGTCTGTCAGAGGGAGTTGTTAGATGGGCTATCTGCTTTTTGGAGAAGTCTGTGTCTCTACTGAGCAGCATGCTTTTGTTTTACTAAGTTAAAAAAAACCCCAAAAACCCAGAAAAGACACCTGGATTCCTTCCCCAGGTCTGTCTGGATAAGCTCAGCAGTGCCCAGTACAAACCGATGCTGCATTCAGCTGAACACCACTGCCAACAACCCAAACTTCATTGCCCTTCCTCTCCCCACCCTGCCTTTTTCCTCCAGTCAAAGCAGAAGTTTTACAGCCTCTGACTTTTGAAGTGAGGGCAAATTTCAGCCCAACCTCCCATCTGAGTTGATGCCTCGTGTCATTAAAATCCATCTGCAGCTGCCCAAGCCTCCCCAGCTGGCCCCAGGCTGCGTGTCCCAGCCATGAGGGAGCCAGGGCAAGGGACTGCGTACTCCAGCCCCTTACTCAAGGCCCCAGGGCTGGAGCAGAGATGATGCTCTCCCTGAGCAAGGTGGATGTTCCCACTTGGAGTCAAAGCAGTTGTGACTGCATCCGTAAAGGACAGGGATGCATGGGCAGAGGCTTGAGTACTATTTACAGTACTTGAGACGTGTGCAGCGCTCAACATGTGGCTGTGGGATTCTGTGGGATGAGGGAAGGGAGCAACAAGTCCTGTTTTGGAAAGAGGAGTGAGTGGAGACATGGAGGCAGTGGGAAAATGAGGGCAGGCTTGCCCTCTACAGTGCAGCTCGGGAAGATGTTGGAGGGCATGTGGAAAAAGTCCTCTGTGGGTCTTACTCCTTCAGCACCTGTGCATCTGTTTTGTAGTGTTTCTTCAGGTCTTACAGGCTGTGTTATCAAGGCCTCCATTTCTCATGAGCAGGGTTTTATGAACAGAGATGACCTTCCTACACCCTCACATTAAAAATGCCCCTTGTTTCAGACACAGGTGCCTTTGGACTGCATGAGCAGAGATGAACAAAGCAGGTGGTGTTTGGGTCTGAATTAAATTAGAGTTTGGGGTGACATTTTGCTTGTAGCTGACTCTAAGCAAACAAGTAACTTTCTTTGGGGTAGTACAACCCAGATCTGAAACCACTGGTTATTGCAAACCCATAAAATATCTTTTGCAGACTGAATGGGCTCATATGCCTGTTTCTAGTGCTGGGTTTTCTCTGTCACACCTATCCTAACACAGCTAATGCTTTGTGATGATGGATCTGCAATTATGAGGCTGTGCAAATAGCTAAAACAATTGCATCACCCTCCCTGTGGCTGCTCTAGAGTGATTTGTTGATAGCACTAGGCATTTGTTCGTGCAAAGGAAGGGTCAATCCTGCAAAGCGCTTGCAGCTTCCATCCCTGTCTGAGTGTCTGGCCCAGGGAAGATATTTATGCAAGGAGAAGGAACGATTTTGCCTTTTGCAGGTGTGCTTTGCAGCAGCAGCAAGCTGTCTACAAAGTGCCATTGCTGATGGCAGACTGACAGTGTCTCCTCTCGAGGTTTTTCAGTACGAGGAAGCGCACATATAAATTGCAGAAAGCTTTAGCAGCAGAGTAGTGGGAGCAGACACGTCCTGCCCTCCTCGGTTTCACAGGCTGGGTGCCAGCAGCAGGACTCTGCGCTGGATCATTTCAAGATGCCCTGGACGCACCCCTGCAGACTCGCAGCTGAACACGGTGACCACTGTACTATTTAAAGTAGCTTCAACAATCACACTTGAGTGTATAATGCACCTATTCTGCTGATGCTGGCAAAGTGCTGGTGCAGTGGATGAGTTTAAGACTGATGGGAATTTACTGCTCCAGAACCATTAGGATGTGTGTGTGTTCCTAAAACATGCACCAAAGGATATGATAATAGAGAAAATCAGATATAGAGGAGTTTTTCCTGGTGCTGCATGTGTGGCTCTGCAGAATACTCGTCGCTGTGGCACTGAGCTGGGGATTAAACACACGGGCTGTATGTCTGTCCTAGCCACACTCACTGTGTGACCTTGTTCACCTCCCCGGACCTCTGTCTCCCCGGGGGCTTTTTAGCCTGAAACTTCTGGAGGTGAGGATGTGTTCTTAGTAGAGACATTTTGATCAGAGCTGCTGGTTGCCCTTGCAGGCAGCAATGTGTGATTTTACTGGGGTGAGCTGAGAGGGCCCTTCTGGACAAGGTGCGATGTGCTGGTGTGAGCTATGGTGGGACGGTGAAACAGCAGCAGTGTCATGTCATCAGGGTCTGCATCAACCCATCCTCCCATGTTGTTGGTGTGGCTTTAACATACGTAGGAACAGTCAGTAAATAAGACCTGATTCTGTTAAGTCTCATCGTTTGGTAACTCACCCCAGGCTTGACATTAACTGTTGGTGTTGGGAAGGAACTGGAAGGGGATAGTGGTGTGTGTTGCTCCGGAAGACCTCCTGCGACATAGAAGGATTAGGGAAGATGCTGGATAAGTCTACAGTAATTCAGCAACTACTTGCTCTTTTTTCCCTTCTTTTCCTTTCTGCAGTAGCTTTTTTTGTTTTGATATGCATTTTCTAAGCTCTTGAGCAAGACAAAAATGGAAATTTCTCCCCAGAACTTAAATCTTAAGTAACTGATTTAACCTCCAGATTTGTCAGCAGCTGGAGGAAACCCATCTTAGGGGAATCAGAAGACTCAGGAGCCGTGGGACCAATATCCCATTCATGAGGAGAGGATGATTTAGTGGTTACAGAACTTGCAAATCTGCCCACATTTTCCAGTCCCTGGTATATCCCTTTTCCTAAATTGTCTCTTCCCCATTTTCTCCCCCTCCTCCACTTTCCAGCCTTCCCTTCCTTGTGTCAGAGCATCCTTTGCTTTCCGACTGGGTCAATTAAGCTGAGCTGCAGTGTAGGTCCATCAGGGAGCACGGAAGAGTTTTCCTCAGCAGCAGTGCTTAGCACCACAACAGCCTCCAGCTGACACAGCAAATAAGCGTAGGGAAAACCTGCTTAGTCCCTTCATCCCTGATGTTGAGCATGTTTTACTCCTGTGATGATAGCCCAAGCGCTGTCTGATCCTTCTTGGGAACAGTGGAAAAGGCAAAATCTTGCAATGTAGGTATTATTAGATGCTATAACTTGGTCAGATGTAGAAAAACTTTCAGGCATGACCAGAAGGACCCCATGACGGCAGAAGAGGGACCTTCCAAATTTTTATTACCTCCTCCAAAGCATGGAAGATTTTCAGTAAGATAGTGGAAAGAATATAATCAAGGTCAACACAGAAAAAAAAAATCAGCAATAAGTTGCAAAAACTTTTCTCTTAATTTAGTTCTCAGAATTGCCCAAGCCATTCTGAATGCAACTTTCTACGTCAATGTTAGCCCGAGGCAGGCACTGAGCTGAGAAAATTGTCCCCTGAGCAGTTCAGGTCTGTCAGAGTAATGAGGACCTTAAAACCGAGTCTTAGTACAGAACATGTCAGACAACCTGAGTTTTAGGTGTTGCTGCTAATGCTTGGTGTAATTATGCATGCACACACTGCCCTGCACTGGGAGTACAGGAATTGCATAAATTTCTGCAAAAATAAATGTGTCTGTATGCTGTGCAGGATAGATTTGTGTATCTCCTTGCAAATGCAGCCTTTGTGTGTGTATACAACATCAGTTCTAATCTTCATGTTAACAAACATGGCATGTGATTATCTTTTTACCATATTAGCACAATTCTGTCTCCTGTCGGTATCTGATCCTGGCCATAGGTGTCCTGTATAGCTCAGCACTATCATCTTGAGACTGTCAAGCATGATTTGGAGCTAGTTATCCTGCAGCAACAGTCGGGCAGGGCTCTAAGAATAACTTCCCATTGGCCTTTGTATGTGTTGGCAACAGCTAGGCTTGTCCTCTGCATTGTGATGACATTGTCAGTGGAAAAGAAAATTAGTAAGAAGTTAATAATAGTTTATCTAGGTATTTTGGGGGGAAGGGGAAGTTGAGTTTTGCTGCTGATTTTCTGCTGAAAGTGCCTGTTGTGGTCTTACTGCATCTTCTTCCCGGCATGTAAAACAGGGCATCATGGGAGTGTGGTGGTACTGACTTCAGGGATAGATAGACTGCTTCCCTTCCACCCCTCCAAAATGCTTTGCAAAGCCGCTGCTTATCAGGGCGGTGTCCACGCTGCCTCATCACAGTTGTTGGCACAGAGTAGAGTCAATCCCCTTTGCTGCTGCTGGGCTTGAAGCTGTGCCTCAGCTGGATGTCTCTGCTAGCCCAAGCATGGGGCTGCTCTCCATCAGAGTCCCGTCCCTTTGCCTTTTGGATTGGGTGGCATCCCAACTGCCTTTCAGCCTGGCTGGAAAAAACCATCCAGATCAAGTGAGGGGAGAAGGTTTTAGCCAAAGCACTCTGAAGGGGGAGTCCTCTGAAGAGGACAACTCTCGTTTGGGCTGATCTGGGGTATGTTTTCTTAAGGAGGGATCCCATTCTAAACACAGCAGCTGCACTGAGCCCTGCTTCATTTTGAACGTGACAAGAAGTACTTTTATGCCAGAATGGTTAAAATTTATAAACAATTTTACTGTGGTTTTTATTATATTTGTAAGGGAAAGCCAAGTAAGGCATGCAGTAGATCAGTATTGTTCAAAAAATGTTTATTATGTGCTGTATTGTTTCATTTGTAAAGAAGAGGTTGTGCTCTGTAGCCATCTTATATCTGCAGAAGGTGCCTGAATTTGGGGCGAGTGAATTCTGGGGCAGAAGTATGTACTATTCAGCCTTCTGACTTCTCTTAAAGATTTCTTTTAAAGCCTGTGGAGTCAGCAGAAATAGATTACTTCAGCTAACACGTGCAAGTTCTGAACTAACCAGATTGCAGGCTAATCGCCCTAGGTGCTACAGAAACATGGAAAAAGACTGTTCCTCATCTGACCTGTTCCAGGGCTGAAAGACAGGGACCAGTTGGTGGAAGAGATGTCACATAAAAGGCAGTGATAAAATAAATGGCTGTGTCTGCCCAGAAGGTTCATGGGTGCTAAAAACCCACCCAGAAACATTTAGAAATTTGATCCAAGTTAAGTGGAAAGAAAATGAAACAAGGAGATGTCCAATATATTTTTTCCATAATCTCCAGTTCAGATGTCACTACAAAAATATTGCTAATGGCTGCAGGAAACTGCAGCTTTTCTTTTGGTTTAGGAGAGCAAATGCCAGTCAGCACTACCTCTTCCCGCTAGTGATAATGCATGTTTTGGACTCGAGATCTGGCTGAGATTTGAGATGGTCCAGCCACCCCTGTTTCATAGGACCGTTCTTGCTTGTCTGCTCTCCTTAGCTACTCATGTGGGAAGATGAAAATGAAGGATTTGCTGTGTCAGATCTTTTCACTGGCCCTATCCATAGCTAGTGGTTGCTGCTCCAAAACGGGTTGGATACCTGCCATAAATGAAAGGAGGAAATTTTATGCTGAATAAAGCATAAAGAGAGACTCCATTCTCGCCTCTGCTGCAAACCCTGCATCACTGAAGAGGAATCATCACGCCTCTATCTGACTCTTTCCTCCCAGTAATATAGTATTGTTAACAGCATTTTCTTTATGTTCTTACTCCTGCTGTGCGTTCAGCCTATTTCCGACTAGGTGTGGTATAGTTCCAGGATTGATGGTCCTTACTCTAGAGGATCCTGGATCTCTGTGAGTACACAGCAGTGCTCTTCATTAATCACATTGGGCTGGCCAGTTACACATTCTTCATTTGGGAGAACTTCCCATACTCTCTGAACCATCAAATACTTGGTCCTGGTAACTGAAGCTCATCTGGGTGCAGACAGCCTGATCCTGCCCACTGACTCTACATCCCTCTGAGGCTTTATTTCCAAAGCTTATTCCTCATTCTAGTATCATCTCTGATTTTCCCAGTCCTGTTGTTTTTACCCTGTGTCTCTCAGGCTGCTCTGCTCCAGCTGCCTTTTGAATATGTAGCAAAATCTCAGACTTTGAAGACTGGGGGTTCTCTCCTGGCTTCTTTGCCAGGGATCCCCACCGCCAAATATAGATCTCAGTGTTCCAACAACCAGTAGATCAAGGTGTAAAGGTTTTGATTTTTTTCTTTAAGTCCCACATTTTATCCTTGCTGGCATTTAATTTAGATCTAGAGAGTGAAATAGCCAGTGATCACAAACTCACTGTGAATGTGGAGTTGCTCTCTCTGCCAGGCTTTCTGGAGACAGCCGAAGTATGGTCTCTATCTTACGGGATTTGGCTCTCCGTGGATTTATACAGTGCTAATTCAGCATGTGAGAGAGGACTTGTGTCTCACAGATCTTCCTGAGATTGCAAAGCAGGGGGAAACATCCACCCACTGGCATTCAATGCAACATAAACTCTGCGATCTTCCTCAGCCAACAAGAAAATAGCTGCCTGCTGACTCATGGAGAAACCTGGGGTCAGAGCCCCCTCCTTGCTGCTTGAGGATCAAAGCAGTGTTTTAGGGCTCCCTTCTGGACCAGGTCCAGGCAATTTAAAGAACTCATTTGGGTACTCTTCAGAGCCCCCAAAGGCTGGAAGGGAATTTGTGAGTGTAAGCTTGACTTCTGATGAAGAAAACGCCGTTTTCCTCAAAACTGTCCTAAAATATTGTAACTGATATACAAGCTGGGGAGACCTGCTGGTATGAAGCCCAGTTCATTTTCTTTTCAGTATTCATCATCCCTTTAGGGGCAGGAGCTGTGTTTAGTCCTCTTCATGTCTAGAGCCACAGCCTGATCAGGGTCTCTTACCTGTGAAACACCTTTTAATTTCTTGGCCAACATGGCACTGCCAACCCATGAGAGCTGCACTTCAGTGAAATATGGTAAAGCAACACTTTGTGGTGGAGGGAATAGCGTCCCAGAAGTGCACTATGACTTTGTTAGGGGACAAGAAAGAGACTTTGAAACAGAAGTCAACCTGACACCCTGAGTTTTGGCAATTCTTTACTTTTCTCAGTGCTTTGGACCTATATGGTCCCATATACAAGTTCCTCAAGGTAAGATCAACAAAGTTAGGGATTGTTGTGACATGGTTTGCTTAAAATCAATGACCTTGTGTGCTCTGGCATGCTCTTGCTATGACAGTTTGTATGGGGGTTTACATTTCCCCAGTTACTGTGATAAGGAGTAATTTTAATAGATTTATCCTCCAAATACTTTCAGAAGACTGGAAAATACTGTTACCTGCCTCATGGAGGGTGGCATTCAGCCACGGAGACGCTCCTGTAAAGACAGTTTAACCCTCATCTCGGGGTTTGTAGGTTATTTCCATGACCTAAAAACTCCATTCTTGTTTCAGTGGTACTGAATATTTGTGTTCTTTCTTCCAAGTCTCTGTGTAGCAAATTCTTAGAGAAACAGAAATCATTACAAACCTCTCTGCTCTACTTTCCAAGCACAAAGGAGGACAGCTCTGATCTGCTTTTGCTTACAGGAAACCAAGTCTGAAACGCAGGCAGAGACAGCATCCACATGCAGTTTTATCACACGGGGTAATCAGGAAAAAAGAAAAAAGTCCTACTCTTGGCAAGTATTAGTCCCATCACTTAATACGCTTCTGGCAGATGCACAGGTAACAAGGTGATGGGCACCATCTGAGTGCCTGAATAGAATAATCTGTGTGACAGGCGAAGGCCATGTTGTCCTGCCTTAGCTTAAGTGCCTTGCAAACAAGCCACTCCTGAAATTAATCTCTGTATTTGGGACAAGCTGCAGCTTGCGCTGGGATCCGTCCATTGCCGTGAGCTCCAAAGAAAAGATGGTCTGGCATAGGATGCTCTCAAAGAGAGACTTGCCTTCAGTTTCCGCCGGGCGTTGGACAGGTGGTAAGTTCGGGAAGGAAGGATTTAGCTGAAGTTGGAAGCCGGTCTTTGTTTGGGGAGCTGTCGACAATGTCTCTGTGTGAGTTTTCTCGACGTGTCAGCTCTCAAAGAAAAGCTTCTATCCGTGGTAATCAGGGTTTATTAAAGGAAGCCAGGGGAAAAAAAAAACATCTTTAGCTGAGATTAAAGGGATTGTGTGGTTGCACTTGGTGCTGAATTGCTGTGTGCTGGCTGCATCACTGGGCGTCTGCCTCGTCAGCATCTGCGCACAGCCACGCGCTTCCTGGGAAATGCATAGCTGTGCCTGAGCAGAGCAAAAGTAAACAGAGGAGCGTGCCGTCTGATTAACGCTGGGCTTCATTAACTTTCATTAACCAGCCTGTGCCACTGGCGTTTCCAGGAGGCCTGGGCACTGTTGGCTCCCTCCTAGCCCCATGCTGGCTACTGGAGGAGCTCACTGAACTCGACTCACCAGCCACCGAGACCCAGGATAAGGAGGAGGTGGTGGATTTGCTCCCCTCCCAGTACTGTTTCTCAGCACATTTGGGTCCTGTTCTAGATTTTAACATGCCTTTTGCTCTGAGCCCCTGGCTGGAGTCGGACCCAGAGCAGGTTTGCTTCCATGGCTCTTTGCAGCCAGGCTCCTCTTGCTGCTGACCTTGCAGTGTCCCTGCTGTGGCAGGGGACCTGGTGGTTTGAATCCATCTTCCACCTTTGATGGCATGAGACTCGTGTGTGTATGAGCCAAACGGGGAGATGCTGTTGTCTCCTGCGTTCACCCGGTGACAATGTTCCTTTCAGCAGCTCTCCTTGCAGTGTGGTTGGATTTGTGCCAGCCTCCCGTACAGGGACATGACCATGGCTTTTGTGAGTTTGTCAATCAAAGCCGAATGCTCCAGCTCTCTCCTCCCTCCCTGTATACTTCTTCCCCAGCTCCTCCCTCCCTCTCAGTTCACAGGCCAGTCCCTTGTGTCCTCTTTATTCCTGATTTATTCCTACCTCCTCAGCCATAGTGCATCATTCTTGCCTTTCTCCCCTAGAAAGTTGCTGCATTTTGAGGAGGTATTTAGCATTCCCTAGCTTTCCCATCTAATAACAGCCATCATCTGAGTTAAAAGAAGTTAAAGTTTCTTCCTCTTAGGCTTTTTTGCATCTGAACTTTTCTTGTCTAAGGCCCCATCTCTTGTCCATAGGGCTGCATGTTGTAGTGTCTTGGGATCATTTCCTGGATTGGCCAGAGCAGAACAAAGCTGCATCCTCCAACTCAGTGGTCTCTAACCTTTGCAGGAAATGGTCAGCAACAGTACACAAGTAACCATGCTGTACAGTAGCATCATAACTTGCTGTCCTTCCAGAGGAAGTGAGTCCTTAAACCAAATTGTGTGAATTGGAGAAGCCTTACTGGGACTATGTTATTTGCAAGCCCTAGAGACAAGACCCGACTCTGTGAGTCTACTACTTTATGGTCCCTGCAGGCAGGATTGTGGTATGAGACCTTATGTGGGAGCTGACTCTGAGTCCTTCTGACCATCAATGCAGACCTGTCTGAAACAGCTGGATTTGCGAGAAGCCTTCCTCTGCTTCAGTTTCATGCCCAAGCTAGGTTCAAATCTGGTGTAGCTCTACTTCTGGAAAAAAAAGAATTACACCTTCTTTTGGGATTGCTGCATGTCATGTAGTTTATGTAACACCACAGCCTAATCAGAGAATGAGGTCTCAGCTTCTTTATGCTACGGGGTGATGAAGAGACTCACCCAGGAGATCCAGTCTTGAAGAAAACTTTTAGAGTATTGTTACAACCTGTGGCATCCCCTCAGCACAGCCACTGCATGTGGAGGCTGCAGCAGAGCAAAGGGGCAGCTGTTCCTGGAAGAAGAAGATGGAGAAGGGCAGCTTCCTACCTAAAGGTCTTACAGGCACTGTGTGACCTTCCCAGGAACCTTGAATGGCTCTTGTGGCAGAAGCCACGTAGCGATGCTCAGAGGGACAGTCTAGTCTCGTACAGGAGCCCTGCATGCTGGGCCATGACCACGTCTCTCGGGGGGAAAGATGAGTGAACCTGGTCATTGTGGGAAGGCAGTTTGAGTTTATTTTGGAAATACCCGGCTCAGAGACTAAGCCCAGACCTCACTGCCAGCTCACTTTGGCCCCCTGTTTATTTGGTTTTTGCATATACTGTAATTAGTCTCTTGCACACTGAGCAGCCTAAGAGACTGGGTATGTCTACGGCACTGCCTTATTTGTCTTTCCAGCTGATATGATTTCTGCTACCCAGACACCGGTAATAAAACGACATGCATAACCCCTTCTCCTTGGTGCATCCTCTAAGGTCTACTACAAACCCTGCTCTATTCTGCAAGCTAAACAACCAGTCCTCCTTGCCTCTGCCCTCTGCTGTTATTTATCAATTAAACCAAATTACAAATTATAGCCCTTGGAGGCTCAAGTACTGATTGGGACTCCAGGACAGAAGGTGCAGGGCAAACAACGTGAGCAGATGGGAGCGAAGGAGTGAGTGCCAACAGTGTACAGAGAGAAAATACTGCTCCGAGGGTCACTCAGCTGGTGGAAGATTTCAAAATAGCCCCAGGCTCTTGCTCTCCCTGCTTTGTCCCAAAAGGCTGCTCCTGTGCTTGTTTGGTGGCTGTCGGTGATGGCAGACTGTTGGGCCTCTGCAGGTGAGCATCTTCCCCCATGAGGCTCACTGTTTTTGAAGAGTGCTTGTCTACTGCAAAAGGGACTCCTCATCCCGCCTTCCTGGAGTTTCTCACTAGGGTCTCTCTGGTTTTCAGACCAAATTTGCTGTCTTTTCCTGCAGGAAGGTTCCCCTTGGCACCCCCTCCCTCTACAAATGACAGTCTCACCTCAGAGTCAATCATGACTCTCTCCTGCTTGGGCTTCAAAGATTTCATGTCCGGAGTGTTGTGTTCACCACTTGCTTTAATGGCCAGATTTCCCCTGTTGTTGGAACTCTACTCCTGGGTGGTGTGACAACTTCTGGGAAGGTATCTCCTGTTGCAGAAAAGGGGCTGTTTGTTACCTCTTCATTGTCTGGGTCATGGCAGTTCCCATTTCCCTGTCCTGCAGCTGTGCTGGCTCTGCAGAGCTAAGAGGCGCGAAATACAGTAAAATATAAGGAAGGGGTAAAATAGATATCTTTTTAATACTTGAAAAGAATAATTTCTTCCTAGATCTGTCTAGTGCCTGATCAAACCAGTGTCTGTTAGAAATATGGATCATAACTCAGAAGTGACGGGAGCTGGTGTTCAGGGTCGACACGTTACATTTCTGAACACAGGACTCAAACACAGCTTCCCTCTTCTGCTATTCTCTCAAGGATGGCCTCTTTTGAAAGAGGAATGGTTGTGCGGGGAGAGCTCATCCCATCGCCGCTCTATCTATCATAATAAAGGTTATTAAAAGCCTACATGACCAGCCTGCGTATCCCTGCAGAGCGAATCCTCTCCTGCGCGTAAGACAGTCTTGCAAACTCTGCAGTATAAGCTTGATTTTATTAAATATTTGCTTGACCAGAAAGGCAAAGCAGAACAGGGTAAACACTCCTAAAGTAAATGTGAAATGACCTTTGTCCATCATCTATCCAACGCCTGTGGCTGCTGCGGTAGGGAGGGCAGTGGGAGGTGAAGGTGATCATACAACAGCTTTGAATTTCTGTCTACTGTGAGAATTTTGAAATATTTGGGGTGGCATAAAAGTGGTGGATGCTCTACAAGCCCAGCTGTACCCTTTCCACTATCACATCTAATCAGTCTACAGGTCAAAATAAGACAGGATTTATTTTATTTATTATTTCTTGAAGTAAATCAGTTCTACTGGTGTTAGCAGAGTTGTACAGATTTGAAAAAGCTGCAAATCCAGACCTGTGTCACTGTCACATCTTCCCTCCTGCTGGGATCTGCAAACAGTGATCTTCCCTTGCCTGCTGCTTGCGTGGGGCTGGCTGTCATCACCTTTGCTCAGCTAGTTACACTCCTGATTTCAGCAAAGCCGCTCTGCCAGAGAGGTGATAGGACACTAGCCTGCAGGAGCAGAGCTGGGGTTTGGCTTGTGTCCTTTTAAAGTCAAGAACAGTTTTTGGAAATTCTGACCTGGATGTTAAAGAGCGATGGAAGGATGAAAGACTTGTGTGCCTCAGCCTGGCCACCCGTCACAAGGGTTGTGCGGTCAGCACTCAGCAAGGAGCTAGAACAGCGAGACCTAAGCTGGTAGGACTCCATCTCCCATATAATCTGTGGGGCCATAAGGGGCCAAAGCTGCTCTTGGTACCGAAGCAGCCATGAAAAAGTGAAGGAGCAGGGAGCAGATGGATGTGTTGAATAGGAAGATGTACTGCGATGGCATCAGGATGGGGCTTGCTGAACTGCTGACCAAATTACAGAAGCTGTTTGTACCCCCTATTGCTCCCACCACCCTGGTTAAAACCTTGGAGATTTTGAGAGATTGAATGGTGCAAGGAAGCCCCCTTCCCTATCTTTGGAAAGTCATGAGGCTGTCCCTGGGTTTTTAGTTTTCCTATTTTGTGGGCCTTAGACTTAATTACTGCTAATAGTCAATCCCTTTCTCCTCAATCTTCCAAGATGCCCAGGGGAACTGCATCTGTCTTTTAGACAATGTTTTCTTGGCTGTGCAGTGGGTGGAAGAGCAGTCTCGTGGTGAGAGCTCAGGGGAGGGGGCAGACCTGGTGCTCAGTTTGCTCCATGCTTGGCTGCATGCCCACTGTAGATGTGGTTGGGAAGGTTGGCACACCACAACTCCTATGTCTGTACTTCAAGCTGGACCGTCATGAGGCAGCTTTGATCTGAAAGTCACAGAGAACCTGTTCAAACAGGCCCGTTCTGGACCGAGGTTGTCCTGAAAAGATGTTAATGTCAGGTCAGAGCTGGCTTCTTCCTGGCAAACTTCAAGGGTTGCCACAGAGCTCAGCATCCATCTGGACCTGTGTCGCTGTAGGCAGGTCCCTGACCTTCTCTAAGCTTCAGTCCCTCATCCAGAAGAGAGGAGTAATAATCCTTCTCCAGGCCTGTCTTCTTTGATAGCAAATACAAAATTGGGTCAAAGTTGGCAGTGCAAACAGCAATACTGCTTGGTGTTTCTATCATTAGTCTTCTACACTGCTCCAGATTCCAGTGAATTTTTGTGCTGCACCATGGGGCACGTGTGTGTGTAATGCAGAGTAAAAGGGTGCTGATTTATTATTCTGCTATGTGATTTCTGCTTTTTCTACCAGCATCTTTTCTTTCAGGAGGACTCCCTTTGTGCTGGTTTTAAGTAGAGAGCTCAGAGATGAGAAAGGGAGGATTAGCAATTAAATACGCTCTGATGATGGCATGGTTGTGAAGGAGGGAGGAGGAAGGAATACTCCATAGTAATGTACTTTTGTTTTCTTTTTTTTTTTTGCTTGTAGGACAAAATCTGCCAGGGAATTGGTGATTTGAAGACTCTTACAGCTTTTAATCCTCGTTCCCTTGGGAATACAAACCTTTCTAATCATGTCACCGGCCATGTGGAAATGGACTTGCCTGGTTTCTCACCTGCTGCTATCCACCACAGTGTCGCCTCTTGGTCGACAGCAGCCACCTCACCCAAAGAGGCCCTTCATCACTTTCACTGCAGACCAAGCAGAGGGGAACTTCAACCACTTGGTGGTTGACGAAAGAACTGGGCACATTTACTTGGGAGCTGTCAACAGGATCTACAAACTCTCCAGTGACCTTAAGGTCCTGGTGACCCACCAGACTGGTCCCGATGAAGATAATCCCAAGTGTTATCCTCCCAGGATAGTCCAAACCTGCAATGAACCCTTGACGCCCACTAATAACATAAATAAAATGCTCCTCATAGACTACAAAGAGAATCGATTGATAGCCTGTGGGAGTCTTTACCAGGGCATCTGCAAGCTTTTGAGGCTGGATGACCTCTTCAAGCTGGGAGAGCCCTTCCACAAGAAGGAGCATTATCTCTCTGGGGTGAATGAGAGTGGCTCTGTTTTTGGAGTCATTGTTTCTTACAGCAACATGGATGACAAATTGTTCATTGCCACTGCTGTGGATGGCAAACCTGAGTATTTCCCCACTATTTCCAGCAGAAAGCTCACCAAGAACTCCGAGGCAGATGGGATGTTTGCGTATGTCTTTCACGATGAATTTGTGGCCTCTATGATCAAGATCCCCTCAGACACTTTTACCATCATCCCTGACTTTGACATCTACTACATCTATGGCTTCAGCAGTGGTAACTTTGTCTATTTCCTAACTCTGCAGCCTGAGATGATCTCACCACCTGGCTCCACCACGAAGGAGCAGGTTTATACCTCCAAGCTGGTCCGGCTTTGTAAGGAGGACACAGCCTTTAACTCCTATGTTGAGGTGCCCATTGGCTGTGAGAAGAACGGGGTGGAGTACCGGTTGCTCCAGGCAGCCTACTTGTCTAAGGCTGGAGCTATCTTAGCAAGGTCTTTGGGTGTTGGCCCTGAGGATGATATCCTCTTCACAGTCTTCTCCAAGGGGCAGAAAAGGAAGATGAAGTCCTTGGATGAGTCTGCTCTTTGCATCTTTGTCCTGAAGAAGATCAACGATCGCATCAAGGACAGACTGCAGTCCTGCTACAGGGGAGAGGGGACGTTAGATCTGGCCTGGCTCAAAGTCAAGGACATTCCCTGTAGCAGTGCGGTAAGTGAAGCCCCTAGACACCCAACTTAAACCTCCTGATGTACTTACAGATCTTAGAGCATTGGTCAACAATTAGAGCAGGGACAGAGGAACAGAGACTGCCTCGTCCCAGTCCTGTCTCTGCCTCCAGCTCATCACCTGACCTCATTGAACCAGCTCATGCCTCACTTTGCTCACGGACGAGCTGGGGAAGGTATCACTTTCTGACCTCCCCAAGCATGTTATGTTTACTCACCAACTATGGCAAGGGATCTTGAAATCTTTAGGAGGAATTTGCCTGTCATTGCTATTTCACTGTTCAGTTCATTAGGGGTGAAATCACACTTCCTTGTGCAGTCTTGGCTCAGACTAAACCAAAACAGGGATAGTGTCAATGGGTGGTGCTGGTTTCTGTGTCTGCTGGTGGAATTTTATTTCCCTGGGCTGAGTTGGATTTGTTCAGGGAGCATTGTGAAGCCAGGGCTTCGTTTCTTCAAGGACTGAGAAGCACTGGTCATTAACCATCAAAGTCCCTCATCTTCCGGTTTCCCGCCAGTTCTGTATTGCCCCTGCACTGAAAAATTAAGGCCTGTCTACACATCAAGGATTAAATGCCAAAAGATTTAAGGGCAGGACTGGGGAAGAGGCTGGTCTACCTGACCTACAGAAGGTTTTAAGAAATTGTCTTAGTTTATTTTGTCAGTTCACTAAAGTGTCATTGCAGAAATCTGCATCAGCTCCGCCAGCATACGGCTGGCTTTGATACCATGCACAGAAATCAGCATTACAGCCGGCACTGCACCCAGGCTGCTGTAATAGCTGCCTCTCTGGGCTTTGATTTCCTTCCTTAATTAGCTCTTTCAAGTGAGAGGCAAGTTCAAGTCTGAGCAAAGGGAATACAGAGAAACACCAGACTGCTTTCCTGCCCCATAATCTCAAGGCAGAGTCAGGGCTCAGGATATGGGATTGCTCTGGTTTTCCTTTGTACTCAAACCTCTTCGGCTGGGGGATCCCTGCTGCTGATCCTTCGCAGGACAAGGACGGACCAAGAGGAATGCAGATGGAAATTTCATTGCAGGGAGACTGATCCTGCCTCACCCTGCCCTAGCTCCCCTTTACACCAGTGCCCTCGGCATCATTGTGTGACCTTACACTGCTCTCACACATCCATATCAAATGTACATGGGGACGAGCCCTTAATTTCAGTGGGACCCCTGCAAAACTCCCTGTGGGTTCTTGCACAGGGAGAAAGGCTGTGCCCAAATCTGGCTTTGATTTTTCTGTTTAGCCTCAAGGCCTCTGCACATTCAAAGAGCTGCCTTTAGATTTAAGCTGGGAGCGTCCCACTGGAGTTACTTTCCTGGGCTCTTAAGCCTCTCCATGCATTTGCAAATCTGCACTGCTTGTGCTCCACACTAACACTTGCAATACTGGACCTCTCAAATCAGGAGGTTTGAAATCTGTCAGCCACCTGGCCTCTGTGGTTTTAGGCAGGAATAAAGAGGCCACCAGTGAGTCCCAGACCAAGATGACTGATACATCAGGCTGCGTTTGGAAGGAAAGGACTGCAGAGGCTGGGGAGAGGACAAGGAGCCAGGGACTGGATGACACAGCAGGGAAAACTCGTAGAGCATATTTGTGATTGGATTTCTTCACTGTGAATCAAAGATGCTAATGCTTCCCAGCTGGAGAAAGAGCCTGGAAATCCTTGAAAAAAATACAGGAGTCTGAAAAGTGTAACTAAGTGTGCTGTCCTCTCCTTAAATGAGTCTACTTAGAGCTGCTGGCAAGCCCTGTCTGAGATCAGCTGTGCTGCCTGAGGGAAGAGGTATTAGTGACTTGGCTGCTGTAAGGGTTGCAGAGTCCAGCCGCTAAGCTTGGAAAATATTTGATGGTTAGTGAAGTATTTTGGAGCCTGGATATATATGTCTGCGAGGGCCGCGTCTCTTCTGCTGATGTCCTGCTTGCCAGCCATCCACCAGCCACTGCTGCTCTGCCTCTTAGCACATGTATTTGAAGCAGCTCTAAAACCAATTACAAAGCCATCAGTAAGACTTGCCCTGGTTTTGTGCAGATGTCAAATATTTTTCTACTGGTGCAAATAGAGGCTTAACCTGCCTGCAGTCAAGGCTAGACTGAACTTCAGCTCTGCTGTCCTGCCTCCATCATCCGAAATCCTGCATGTGAACAGATACAACTGATGTGCCTGGCAGTGAGCAGATGAGTAAAGATGAGCTGTAGGAAACCCTCACTGGGCATTGCAGATAAACACTGTTAGAAGACATGTGCCAGCCCTTCTTTGTGGTATTAACTATAGAACTATGGATTATAGTGCTGGACTCATCACATTGTCTTTGCATCTTGCTGTGTGGTCAGGTCTGGGTTTTGGTAACAAATATTTTTCTAAAAGGGCAATAGCTGACTCAACCAGAATGCTTCTGCCATGGTGTAACGCTTGCTTAAGGCTACTTCAGGGCAAGAGAAGTGTCTTGGGGACCATTTCCAGCACAGCTCTCCTAACCTGCAATGTGCGCACACATGATTACAGGGAGATGGGGGAATGGTGCACTTGGCCAGAGCAGTATAGTGCAAAGTCTGCAGCTTCTCTGGTCAGGCAGCTTTGCTGGTGCAGCTGGAGCTTGGGAAGCTGAGGTCAGGAAGGATCTGGCAGCAAGCTGGGGCTGGACGCACTGTGTCTCACGGTCAACATAACGCGGGAAGCACTGGGTATCCAGATGTCCTTCAGAGTTGGATGTCATCAAGACTTGCCCTCGTCTGGTTTGCAAACCCAATGTGAAGGGAAAGGACTGAGACACAACGGTGCAATGAACCTGTGCTTCTCGTGTGCCAGCCACGTGTGCATACTGCAGATTGCAGCAGCTTGACAGAGGAATTGCCAGAATAGGAAATAGAAAAGACCAGAGATAATGGAAGGTCTTCAATGTTCATTCCTCCCCTGTGTCTGTGTTATAGCTGTCCTACTATTAATCTTCAGCATAAATCAGGGAAAATTGATGGATTTTTATGTGTGGGCAGTTGATTTGCAAATTGGTGATGTTCATTCAGGTGATGAACAGTTCTAGGTAATACCTCTCTGGTTTTCCTCTCTGCAAATACAGGATAATAGCTTACATTTCAACAGTACACTTGACCCCACATGCTTAGAAATTCATATAATCAGAGAAAAATGAGGCTGAGAAAAAAAAAGAAGAGTCTTATGAGGTCATCTGATTTGCCCTTCTGCTGTACTTCTAACATTTCCGACAGATGTTTGTCTCACCTGTTCTTAACCTCCAGTGCTGGAGATTGCTCTCTCTCCCTACATGATCTGTCTTTGCTGCTAGGAAGCTTTCCCTCATGTCTTATCTAAATCTCCTTTCCTGATACTGAAACCATTCCTACTTACATAGCCACAGAGAGCCCCTTCATCCCCTTTGGCTGTCTAGCAAGAGCGATGTGTGCCACCAAAACATGACCACTTCTGCGGTGCATCAATGTATGAGGCACAGAGAGCAAGGCTGGGTGTTGGCAGAAGCAAGGGCTATTCTGGAGGAAACCAAAGGCTTCTTAAAACAGAAAACAGTCTTCATGTTGGATAAAGAAGGCTGTGGTTTATATATGTTTTGTAAACTTTGTGGTTAACTGTTGATATAGTTGGGAAATGCTGGATTTGGTGGGGGGTTTTGTGGTTTTGGTGGGTTTTTTGTAAAGGCCTTTTTGGTTTTTAAAGGGCCATTTTGGTACAGGACTTGATAATTGGGGGATTTGTTGATTTTCAGTATTTTCAGTAATATGGAATAGGATTAACAATAGGTGTATTTTGAAGCCCAGTGACAACTGTACTACTAGGATGCTCAGTAGTGGAGGCAGGGAAGCCCTCCCCTCTGCCTTGGGGAGCAGACAAATAAACTGCTGTGTGGGGCATGCAAGCATAGATGAAGAAGAGGAAAGTTTTGGAGACTGACCCCAAAGCAGGATGAGGGTGCCAGGGCCTGCTGGGGAGATGTGAGAGGGATGGAAATCCTTGCTGGAGCCTTGACTTGCAATGAAGTCCCAAATTTGGTGTGTTGTTGGCACATGATCCTGGCTGTCAGCTTAGGAGCTGGTTGCAACCCCGGGCTGCTATCCCAGGAGATCCTGGTCTCCTCATCAGCCTGATCTGCCTCACAGCATCACCTGCCGCTCTCAGCCTAACAGACTCCAGTCCCTGAAATGAAAAGGTGTCACCTCCATCGCTATAGCTTTTACCGGATACACAGCACAAATATCTGTCCAAGATAATCAAAGTGTCTGTCCCCAACTATCGCCCAGCGTCTGCCTTTTGCTGGTATTTTCTTTTCCTTTTGGCAGGAAATGGAGTTTGACTGTTTAAATTATTGTATTCAATCTCTTCCTGTTTTTCATGGCAGTGCTGTCACTTGGGGGAGAAATGTTTTCAGAGCTGACCAGCCAACAAAAGGCCTTGTGTAAAGAGGTGGGCAATATTTTTCCAACACTTTTCTAACAGAGGGCAGGCGAGGTGGGTGTTTGGAACCCAAGTCATTGTCTGATGACTGACTTGACTATAAAGGCTTCCACACTTCTGATGCATCAAGGCATCAGCTCCCCAAAACATCTTTCCAGTTGCCAGTGCCTAGATCCCCGAAAATCCTGCATCTCCTCCATACATCTGTTCCTCAAATGGACTCTGCTCTCCCTGCTTTCCCTGCAACCCCCTGGTCCATCCCAGATGCCTGATGCCCACTAAAGAAGCACTGCTTAACCCATGGGGTTTAGCTGGGTGCAGGAGGAGGTTGTGGAGAGCATATTTCCAATCATTCCTTCCACAGATGACTCTCAGGATGCCAGCTGGGTGCCCAGATGTTTTGCTTTGGCAGCATGAGCACCTCACCCAGAACAAGTGCTGCTCGGCCCTCGGGGCTGATCCATGAGCTCCATGCCAGCAGGTTTGGAAGGGCTGTTTCTAGCTCAAGCGGCAGAAGGGCTGTGTGTATGTTGTGGGACAATCAGTCTGACTCCTGGCAAGGCTACTGCTGGTGATGGGATGGCCACAATTTTCCTATAATCAGCCTGTTTCTTTGGCTTCTGAAAGCACAGCACAGAGAAGAAACCCCAATCCCAGCCCGGGCGGGAGCTGCCCAAGAGCGGCGGATGTGACGCAGCGTGGGCGGGGCTA
>NW_010257730.1:0-1783 GCF_000690775.1 Eurypyga helias
CTCTTCGGCAAGAGGAAGGGTGGGCGTTACAAGGCGGCCCGCCCCACCTCGTCCCCGCTCCGTCCCGAACGCGGGCTCTCACCTCTGTCCGAGTCGGAGCGCTCTGAAGAAATGGTGGATCCGATACTGTCCATCCTCGTCCTCTCCATCCCCAGCTTCTCCAGCTGCCTCTTCAGGTGCCGCTGCTCCCGCTGCAGCTGCTCTATTTGGTGTACAGCTTTCCTGTCGTAGTCCTCGAGCTTCTGCGGAGGACGGGAGAGAAAGCGGCCTGAATCCCCCCGTCTCCACCCCCAGGCGCTCGGCACCGCTCCAGGGGGCCCAAGACATGGGAACGCAGCTGCCGCCAACTGCCGAGGGACCCCCAACACGCTCAGGGCACATCGGGATGCGGTTCCCGTCCCACTGCGAGCTGACGGACACTGAAGTGGGATGCAGCCACCAACCCAGGGATGAGGGGTCCGGGCCTGCCCCACAGCCACGGGAGAAGGCGCTGAAGGATGCTGCTGCCTCCAAAAAACTTACCCACACAGCTACACCGGAGCTGGTCCCAGCCTGCTCCTATGGGAAAATCACGGGGATTCGCCGCACTGACGTGAGAAGGGCAACGCTGACCCATGACAGGGCAAGGGGTGACAGGTTTGAACGGAAGGAGGGAGATGGAGATGGGACATCAGGAAGGAATTCTTCCCACAGAGGGTGGGAGCACTGGGACAGGTTGCCCAGAGAAGCTGTGGATGCCCCATCCCTGGGAGTGTCCAAGGCCAGGCTGGATGAGGCTTGGAGCAACCTGGTCTAGTGGAAGGTGTCCCTGCCCATGGCAGGGGGTGGCACTGGGGGGGCTTTAAGGCCCCTTCCAGCCCAAACCGCTCGGTGATTGTGTGACAGCAGTGACCTCCATCACTGTTTCCAACCCAACGTCCTGGCCCAGCCTTACCTTCGTCCTGCCTGAGGATCTGGAGGCCCCGGACGCCCTGTGCCCCGTACGGCAGCGCTGCTCTCGAGGCCGAGCGGGCACCCACCCGACGGGACAGACCCCGGTTTATTGCGGCACCGAAGGAGCTCCCGCTCACCTTGATGTGCAGTTTGGCTTTCGTGAGCAGGCTCAGGGTGGTGTGTTTGCTGGTGTCGGGTCCGAGCGGCACCAGCCCCTTCAGCTTCTCCAAGCACAGCCGGAGGTGGGCGCGCCTGTAGGAACGTCACACAACACACTGAGCACTCGGGCACCCACTTCCCAAACCCCGTTCCACCCCGGGAGCGTGGATAACCAGGGCGGTTGGCAGCTAAGCCCAACCAGATGCCTTCCCGCCCTCCTGCCTCCACTGGGAGAAAGCTCCAAAAACCCCGACCTCCGGCTTCGGCCAGCGCCGCCGACAGAACCGGGCTGTCGGGATGTTGCTGAGCTTGCCAAAGACCTCGGCTTTTTGGGTGAGGGCATCCGCTTTTGGTCTTTCTCCTCCCAAAAAGCTTCCCTGCGGGGCCGCTGGTCGGTCACCGCCTCGCTCCGCTGACATCCGCAGCAGTCCGGGCGGATGCAGGCAGCTGCAGACCCGGCACATCCTTGGGCAGTGCTTCATCCCTCTGTTTTTAGGAGGAATGGGCCGGTTCCGGATCCATCACCTCAGCAGACGCAGCTCCGGTCAAAACCAAACCAGGTCCCCGAGGGAACGCCGGCCCTGAGCCACGCCACGCTCCTTGGCCTCCCCGACGCCGGAGTCTGCCAGGAATCCCCCTTCCCAAATTTCCTCTGCATCCCTACGTAGACTGGTGCTTCCCGCCTGCACAC
>NW_010257730.1:1948-2195 GCF_000690775.1 Eurypyga helias
GTTTTGGGGCGCTAGGAGCGAGCAGGAAGCGCCTCGGAGCCCCAACACGCACCAGACACGGGGTCGTTCCCCCTCGGCGAAGTCCCGCTGGGCTCCGAGATGAGCCTTTGCAAGGATCGTTTTCCTGAGCGAGGGAAGAGCTGCCCAGAGCAGCACAGACCCCTCCGACCGGGCCGGCGTACGAGTGATTTACCCGCCACATGGGCGGGTAAGGAACTAGCCCAGCCGGGTTCTGCAACATCCAAAC
>NW_010257730.1:2375-2691 GCF_000690775.1 Eurypyga helias
AAAACAGCGCGTGGAAAAAACCAGCCGGCCCTGCCTTGCAGAAGTTACGCAGCAGCAACCCGCCCGGCCCGGCCAGCGCCCAGCCAGTTTCTGGATTACACAACGCCAACGCCGGAGTCAAACCCGGAGTTTCCGCTGCCAAGTTAGACGGGCGGCGTCTACGCAAGCGCGTTTCTGCCACGCTGAAACCCACCCCCCAAGAAATCCCGCTGGCTTGTCGTAATAAAAGAAACCCTCACAGGGTTCGTTTCCTGCACAATCACAGAATCACGGAATGGTTTGGGTTGGAAGGGACCTTACAGATCATCTAGTTCCA
>NW_010257730.1:2973-3206 GCF_000690775.1 Eurypyga helias
CCCCTCCCGCGGGCACAACAGCCCCGACCCCCCCAGCCTGTCCCCATGGCAGAGGGGCTCCAGCCCTCGGAGCATCTCCGTGGCCTCCTCTGGCCTCTGGACACAAGGGACCTTCCAAGCCCACCGCCCCGTTTCACTGCACTTGTCCTTGTGAGATATCCGTCTTCCCATTGCTCGCCTTCCCCGTATCCAGGCGCGCTGCTCCTCGTGCCGGGGAAGGCAGCCAGCTTTGG
>NW_010257731.1:0-255 GCF_000690775.1 Eurypyga helias
CAAGGGCCGGCCCCCAAGCCCCCTCTCCACACACGGGGACACAGCGCTGCCCCCGGGGGCGACAGCAGGGCTCGGGGCACCGCAGGGAAACTGAGGCACCGGGAACTGCGCCCGAACCACGAGCCCGATCGCCTCGTGCCTTGCTCTAAGCGGCAGATAACACATCGAAAACGTGTTTATTTCCATCCAGGCTGCTTTTTAATTTGATTATTTATCTCCCGTTTAGCCTTTGACAGATCAAAGGCTCAGCGGAGG
>NW_010257732.1:0-8756 GCF_000690775.1 Eurypyga helias
GTTCTCTCTCACATCTTGCTCTCTCCGCCTGCAAAATCTCCTCTTTTGTCTGGGTTTTTTTTTGCCTTCTTAACCCCATTACCCCAGAGGTGTTATGACCGTGATGGGCTCGGCCTTGGCTGGTGGCGGGTCCGTCCTGGAGCCGGCTGGTGTTGGTCCTGTCAGACACAGGGGAGGCTTCCAACAGCTTCCCCCCAAAGCCACCCTGTAGCCCTCTGCTACCAAAACCTGGCCACGCAGACCCAAAGCAGGTTTATTCTCGCTATCTACAACCCAATCCACGTTTGATAATGACGTACTGCTGAGGTCAGAGGGGGTGACAGGCTTCAGTGTGGGGTTTTCATGACCTAAGAGTGTTTTGTGGTTTGTTTTTTTGTTGTTGGTTTTTTTTTTCTGAAACCTCTCCAGATTTCTCTGTCTGTCATCTGATTCCTTCAGCTAAAGCTAGGAAACCTTTTGAAGTAGAGATTTTGGCTTTCCAATAGCATAGGGAGCCTCGGGAACCAGAGGGGTCTGGGCAGCTCAGCCATGAAGACAACGTTTCCCATGTGATTCAGAACTAGGCTCCAGGATTCAGAAGTGGGGCTGGATTTCCCATAGTGCCTTACTTCCCGTTGAGGTGAACTTTCAGCAGAGCTTAGTGTACAAACCAGAAAGTTTTGTTAAAACCAGGCCCTGCTAATTCCTTCTTGAAGCTCTGGCTGCGAGGCCCGGTTGGTGTTGAGTGTCCTGTGCCAGATGAGGTGGGTTCGCCCGGTCCTGGCGGACAGGTTCCCACATCGGACCACAGCTATATTTGTCACGGATCATCATTCCTATGGGAAGGCTGAAGGGTTAAGGGCTGAATGAGTCCCCTCCCTCCTTCTCTTCTTTCCCTTCCAGCTGTACAAATGTTGTGTGTCAGAACAGGGTGAGACTCTGCGCCTGGTGGTGACATGACAAATAGCTGAGGGTAACTTGGGCCAACAGGTAGCCCCCAAATCGTGATGGTAACCTTGAAACGATAAATTTGCTGACTCCTTTTTTTTCTTGTCACGTCATCCTTTCCCCGCAAAGAGTTAAAGCGTGAGGCCTGCGGCGCGTGAACCAGCCCACTAGTGATGTTATTTCCCAGCTGCGTAGAATCGGTGGCTCTGTACACGTAGGTTAGTCTGTCAGTTCTCAACTACAAGCCCCGATGCAAATAACTCTCCTCCGGCAAACCAGCTTCTACACGGAAACGCTGCGGCGTTCAAACGGTCGTCCCAAGGGTGTGCTGTCGTGACCTCTTGCTTTTCCTCTTTCCAGCTGTATCCTTGGGGAACTGTTTACAAAGAAGCCTATTTTTCAAGCCAATCTGGAACTGGCTCAGCTTGAATTAATCAGGTAAAGCATTGCACAGGCATGCCTGCGAGAAGAGGTGCTGCGGAAACTGCTTGTGCACACCGTCGCTGTGTTACAAGAACCCTCTTTCACTAATCTGCCTGTAAAACATGATCAGCAGATCTGTGGCCGCAGATGCGCGTAGTTCAGCGTTCAGGTGTCCGTGCCACAGCGAGCGTGTGGCTGCCAACGTAACCTCAGGCTTTGCTGTTAGTTCAGCGCCAAAATCATGAACCTAAATGACATCTCAGTGGAAATTTATTGTGTCGGGTGATTTATAAACTCAAGATAAGCATTTTTCCTTCTCTTGGTACATCCTTTTTAACCTGAGGGTTACCTAATCCTTGTCGAAGCGTGCCCAGGCCTAGATTATTGGTGCAGTAAGCTGCTTAGAAAAGAAACGCTTTCACTGGGGTTGGTGACTCTCCTCTCCATATCTGCATTTCGCCTGCTGATTGTGCTCTGCTTTCCTGGTTCGCAGCCGGCTCTGCGGGAGCCCCTGCCCGGCGGTGTGGCCAGATGTCATCAAGTTGCCCTACTTCAACACTATGAAACCGAAGAAGCAATACCGAAGGCGCCTGCGCGAGGAGTTCTCCTTGTGAGTTTGGTTAGAAGAGAAGGGGAGGGACACTACAGCCTTTTTTCATGCTGTGCAACTCCTCTGTTAGCCTCTGGCTCTACCTGGTTGGCTGAAGCAGTGCTTTCTTCTTGCCTTCTGCCCTTGGGCAGCCCTCTCCAGGAGGGTTTCTCCCACCTGGGGAAGGCTGGAAATGGGGTCTCTGTCCCCTTCCTAAGTATCTGATCTGCCACAGGTGCCTTCCGGAGGGGTTTCCTGCCTCGCTCGTGACCCTTCTAGCTAGGGGCTGTGCCTGGGAAGCGTGCCTGACGGTATGGCATTCTCACGGTGCCGAAGCTGCCTGGCCCCAGAGACTTGTTCTCTGGGAGAGAGTACAAAGGTGTGATCATCTCGTGGGATTTGTAGCAGAGCTGCTGCTCTTAAATAGCAAAAATTAGACTGCAAATACCATATAGCTCGTGTCTTTGAGCTGCTGCATCAGGTAGTAATAAGTTTGGACAGCATGGTTTTCTTAGGCCCCAGTTATCTCTCTGGAAGTGGGCTTCTCCTTCTCTGCAGAACAACCCTGAACTCGGTATTTCTCTCTCCGCAGCATTCCAACGTCCGCTCTCGACCTGCTGGACCACATGCTGACACTAGACCCCGGCAAGCGCTGCACAGCCGAGCAGGCCCTGCAGAGCGACTTCCTTAAGGACGTCGACCTCAGCAAAATGGCACCTCCGGAGTAAGTTCCAGCTGGCATCCTCCGCCGCAGTGGGCTCGCTGCTAATGAGCTTTGGGAAGGAGCCACTGGCTTGGCCTTGGGAGGGGGGTTTGGTTTTGTTTTGGTTTTTTTTTTTCCCCAGACAGAATTAAGTTATTTCTGGGCTCTTTTCTTGACTCTGCCCTTGCGTTTTTGTTGTAGGGCTGAGCAAATGGCTCTTCCTGCTGCTGGTTTTTGGCCTGATAACAGGCGGGGTTTACAAAGCCCAGTTCAATGCTTGTAAGGTGCTCTAAAACTCTTGAAAGATGTGAAAGAGCAGCGTGTAGCATTTCCCTGTCCTCTGTGCTGCAGAGGACTGGCCAGGCCTCGTTTGTGCTGCTCATTAATTGACTAGAAGAGTGGCTGTTGAGCAGAGCCACACTGCAGCTCTTTTCTTCTACTCCAGTCAAGCGGATTATCAACCTCTGTTCTAGCTGCTTTGCGCACAAGCAGGGCAGGAGCTTCCAAGATTCCCATTTCCTTCAGAGTTACTAAAGGAGCTGATTCTTAAAGACACCAGATGCTCAAAGCTTGGTGGACTCACGTTCACTGGGGCTTGTGTGTGTTGTAGTGGAGAGATTGGGGTGGGACATGAGAGAGAAATCCTTCCCCGAGAGGGTGGGGAGCACTGGGACAGGTTGCCCAGAGAAGCTGTGGATGCCCCATCCCTAGGAGTGTCCAAGGCCAGGCTGGATGAGGCTTGGAGCAACCTGGTCTAGTGGAAGGTGTCCCTGCCCATGGCAGGGGGTGGGACTGGGTGGGCTTTAGGGTCCCTTCCCACCCAAACCAATCTGGGATTCTATAACACAGCATGCTCAGGGGTGAGATACCAGTGCAAATTAAATGAGTCACCTACAATTATGCTGCCTTTCCCGGGTCTGGGACTTCCGTCTTCCTGGTTGCAGTCAGAGGGACATCTCTGCTTCTCTTACAGCACTAGTAACTTTTCCTGTGGTCTTTGAGGGTTAAATGGGGTTTGTTTCCCTGATTTTAACTGCTAAGTGTCGTTCTCTTCCAGCCTTCCCCATTGGCAGGACTGCCACGAGCTGTGGAGCAAGAAACGCCGACGGCAGCGGCAGAGCGGGATCGCAGTGGAGGAGCCACCGTTATCAAAAGTTTCTCGGAAAGAAACTACCTCTGTTACAAGCACAGACACTGTCAAAAACAGCAGCAGCCCTGTGCACCCACAGCCTGCCCAGCTCAAAGCGGAGGCTGGGGCCGGAGATGCAGTAGGTCAGTGCCCACCCTGGGCTGTAAAAGGCCCCCCCGATACGTCACCTCGGTGGTCTGGGTCTGTTTTCATGCCAGTTTGGTTCCTTCACACCTATCCCAGCAGAAAGGGCGTTCCAGAATCTTCTATCTTGGGGGATTTTTTGTCCTCTGCTGTTGGCAGCAGAGCCAGCCGGTCTTCAGGAGTCACTCACCGATGAGCTGACGGTGATCTTGTTCTGTGAGGTGTATTAGTGGTTCCAAAACACGCTTTCGGAGAGAGACAGAATAACGCCGTGTCGGCTGGTGACGTAACAGATAACGGGCTGGAATGTGCAGCCATGTGGAGGGTGTACAGAGGAGCCAACGCTGGAGCTCCTCGATGGAATTATGCAAAGGTTAAGCGTGGGATGTATCAGACTAGTGGCTGGTGGGCAGAAGCGTTCGTTACTGCGCTTTGCTTCTGGCAGAAAAGCTCGCTTGGCCATAAGGACTTGCAGGACCAGGACCTGTGTACTGTTTCCAAACCTGATCCACCTTCCAGTGTCTAGAGAACAGTTGGAGGGGAGGTATTTTTCTTCCTGGGAATGTAGGGAGATAAAAGGCTGCCTTGGTCTGTAGGAGCCTTATGAAAACCCATATATGGGCTAAAGCTTCCTTTTGTGTCTAATGCCCTGACAAGTAATGAGGAAGACAGTTCTTGCTCCAGGGAATGCACGATCCATGTGTTCCATGAAACATGGCAGATGGACAAAAGGTGGTGGTTGGCTTAGCAAAAAGCTGGGAAAAGCGAGTGTCACGTTCTTAGTTGCCGACCAGCAACAGGATCTTTGTTTTAAGCTTCTAAAACCAAACCTTTGCACCCTTCTTCCCCAAAAAACCTTGGTTTACAGTCAGCATGAAGGGACACCCTTGTCACTTGTCCCTCAGGAGGCTGCGCTCCAGCGTGGTGCGAAGGGAGGTGACGCCGCTCAAGGATTGTATTTTGGACTAACCTGGGTACTTGCAGGTCGGGATAGAGGCCTCTGATCCCAGACCAGTTTCAGCAAGGAATTTGCCTTCTGCTTGACCTAATTTCTTTCGCTGCGTCATTGGAACACACCCTCCCTCTGTCCCAAACAGCAGCTTAGCTCCATCCCGGGAAACCTGCTTTCCGGTGCAGGAGGGAGTGCTTTTGATCGGCAGAGTGCTGCGGGGAACTCGGGAGGGGCCGAGCTGCTCCCGGATTTGCTGCTCTGATTACCACGAAGTGGGCCAAACGTTTCCAGTCCCTGTCACACATCCTCAGGCCTGCTGCCCTGACTAGCCATGTGCTTGGTCACCGGCCTGGTTCTTGGGATGCCCTCAGTGGGATCGTTGAGGAACAGGGAAGTTTGGCTCGACTAAGCTGTTTGGAAGCAGGTTTAAATGGAAAGAGGGAGATGGAGATGGGACATCAGGAAAGAATTCTTCCCGGAGAGGGTGGGAGGCACTGGGACAGGTTGCCCAGGAAGGATGTGGATGCCCCATCCCTGGGAGTACCCAAGGCCAGGCTGGATGAGGCTGGGAACAGCCTGGTCTAGTGGAAGGTGTCCCTGCCCAGGGCAGGGGGCTGAGACTGAGCAGGACCCCGCTGTAGCCCTGGCTGAGTGCAGTGTGTGTGCAGTACCACGGGGTGCTGCTGCAGCGCTGCTCAGAGCTGATTGCAGGCTGGAGGGGGGCAAGCAGATGGTGGAAATCTGGGCAAACTCTCCTGGAATCCTCCTTCTGGAGCCTCCATGCCTTCCCTCGACTCAGGGACATGGAGCAGAGGTGTTCATTGACAGCGTCAGGATTAGAAACGGCTGTGATGTAGCTTCGCCTAACCTTCCTGCGATGCTGCTTGTGTTTCCTGCAGGCCTCG
Source organism: Eurypyga helias (assembly GCF_000690775.1). Taxonomy (NCBI): domain Eukaryota; kingdom Metazoa; phylum Chordata; class Aves; order Eurypygiformes; family Eurypygidae; genus Eurypyga; species Eurypyga helias. Next base: position 5,773 of record NW_010257732.1, read on the forward strand.
GAGAAATCACCCAGCAGCTGAATCAGAGCGAGCTGGCTGTTCTACTCAACTTGCTGCAGAGCCAGACTGATCTGAGCGTCCCACAGATGGCCCAGCTGCTGAACGTACACTCGAACCCTGAGATGCAGCAGCAGCTGGAGGCTCTCAACCAGTCCATCAACGCGCTGACGGAAGCCACGACTCAGCAGCACGAGTCTCGGGCGGCAGCGGCAGAGGAAGGCATACGCCCGTGGAGGCCCAGCTACCGGAGGAGCCGGCGACTCCAGAAACAGCCAGCGCTCAGGGAGATATGCAGAACGTGCTGGCCGTTCTGCTGAGTCAGCTGATGAAGAGCCAGGAACCCGTGCTAACCCTGGAGGAGAGCAATGGGGAGAAGAACAGTGAGCAACGGGGGCCGAGGAAAACCCCGACCGTGCATCCCGAGGACGGCACAGGTAAATAATCACGACGGTTGCGTGGATGCTGTGCACTTGTTTGAACAGTTAAAAGTATTCTGTGTGAGTGCCTCTGGTTTAACTGCAGCCCAGAGGAAGCAGGACATCGGAGTGTTGTGACGGAGGGATGCAGGGGGGTGTGGGTGGGAGGGGGAAGGGTGCTGGGTGCTCGAATGTGGTCAGACTTCGGGTTTCGGGACTGAGAAAGATGCTGACCTGCTCCCCGCAGTAAGTGCTGGACTGCTCAGGAGGTGATAACGGCTGCCAAAAGCCAGAGCGGGAAAATACGGACTACTCCACATCTCCACAGCATCTCCAATCCCTTGGTGCTCCGGTGTGAGTTGGGTCAGTGGGGATCCGAGGGTTTGCTTTTTTCCCGACAAATGAAAGGGACACATGGAGGCAGAGTTCTTCCTCGGATATCCCTGGGAATGCGTTTGCACCTTCAGGTGGGGTTTTTTGCACAGGACACAAGATCTCTGCAGACTTTAGAATCATGAAATCCTTTAGGTTGGAAAAGACCTTTAAGACCGAGTACGGATGTTGACCCAGCACTGCTGAGGCCACACGTCTCAGATCCCTCCCGGGATGGTGACTCTCAACCTCCCTGGGCAGTTCCAACCCAACAGCCCTTTCCAGGAAGGAATATCACCAATATCCAATCAACTTGAGGCCATTTCCTCTTGTCCCATCACTGGGGAGAAGAGACCGACCCCCCTCTCTGCACCCTCCTGTCAGGGAGCTGTAGGGAGCGATCGGGTCTCCCTGAGCCTCCTTCTCTCCAGGCTGAATCCCCCCAGTCCCTCAGCTGCTCCTCACAGGGATTGTGCTCCAGCCCCTTCCCCAGCTCCGTTCCCTTCTCTGGGCACGCTCCAGCCCCTCAGTGTCTTGCAGTGAGGAACCCCAAACTGACCCCCGGATTTGAGGTGCAGCCTCACCAGTGCCCAGCACATGGGGACGATCCCTGCCCGTGTCCTGCTGGCCACACTGTCCCTGATGCAGAAATTTTCCCATCTCGTTTGTCCCAACTCTCTCCCCGTTCCCTTCTTGCGCTCTCAAAAAGCCCAGAGGTGATTTTAAAGGGCAGGAGAACTGAAGTTTTGGAGAGTGCGGGAAAGGAGGGACGGAGACCATTGTGCCTCCAGCTCCCGTGTGCCTGCTTATACGTGGAGTTGACTCCCGGGAGCCCTGACAGCCAGCGCCTTCTGCCGCTGGGCAAGCAGCTGATGCTCGTAGGGCGAGTAAGACGTGATTGTATCGGGGAACTCTTGGCTTTTCCAAGGTGAGTGTAAATGTCTCCATGTCTTTTTTGTTTTGTTTTGTTTTGAATTATTAGCAAACAGCCTGTGACGACCTCACCAAAATTCTAGAAGCGCCTCCTGAGTATGTCTCAGACTCCGGGGAGCCTCTTTTGGCCCGATACACAACTCCTCCGCAATGTAGCTCAACGCGCTGTGTTCTCGTGCCTTCAACACACCCGCCCACCACGAGCCAGTCGTGATCGTGCTTTCCTTTTCCTTTTCTTTTCCTGCCCTAGTACTGGAAGATAACTAGGTTACTGTAGAGCAGAGTCAATTAAACACCGTTGCTCTCTGGGTTTATAATTATTTCCAGTGATACGCTCTCCCCAAATCGGCTTGGCTTTAAAGTTACCTGAAGATTGTTTTCTGGATTTAAACGCAATCTAGTTTGCGAGTGGACTGACCGCTGCGGGTGGAGGGGGTGGGCCTGGAAGACTACTGGTTTTCACAATAAAGTTTGACCTTTTTAATAACCAGTTTTGCCAATGACTTGAGGATCTGATTCCACCACGGCGCTCCCGGCCTCTCGCGCCGTCGCCAGGAGTGAATCCGCCCCCCCACGTAGACGACCCTTTTCTCCAGGAACCGCTTGAGTTCAGTTCAGTTGTTGCTCCGCAGGACCTCAGGCCTTGGGGGAGTGGGTTGTGTCCTCCCCCTTGGTGTCCGGAGCGGGGCCAGAGCTCTGCTCCCACCTTTCCCACCGTCCAAGCAGGCTGCTTGGTCCTTTCCCAGTAACGCCAAGTACTGGGGTTGGGGGCGAAGGGTGCCGTTGGCCGTGCTAGGAGGGGTCCTGTGGAAACATAATCTTTGTGCCTTTAGGTTGGATTCTGGGAGGGGTGGGATTTGTGGTGTGAAGGGACGGGGAGGTGGTAAAACAGTTTTCCTCATGCTCCAGGTCAGCCTGTACGCTGCATGCCGATGTTTGGGGTTGTTTGGGGCTCTACGCCGGACTTGTACCATGTAAAACGGGGTGTAAAGCACCGCCGGCTCCGGTGGGGAGCAGAGGGGACACGAGGGGGGTGCACCCCCTCCCTTCAGCCCCATGTGGGCACAGTCAGGGTCCAAAAATCCCTGCCTTGTTGGGGTTTCGCCTCTTGGCAGCGGGACACCCCGCTTTCGGGGAAACAACATGCCATCACGTGGCTCCGCATCCATCTCTCCAATAGCCTTTGATCCAAGAGCAGGAATTCCCTCCACGGGTGCCGGTGTCTTAGGGCAGCTGCTGCGGAGTAGTTTGGGGTTGGGGGGG
>NW_010257732.1:8849-9716 GCF_000690775.1 Eurypyga helias
TTCCACGTAAATGTATTTATGTCTGTTCACGTGATGCTTTAAGTTGGTGTTTAAAAGAAGTAACCCTTCCACAGCATGTCCTCCTCGCATTCTCCCACCAGAGAAGAGACCCCCCGAGCCCCCCGGACCGCCGCCTCTGCCACCTCTCTCCGAAGGCGATCTCTCCCAAGAGTTGAACCCGGCCATGACGGCCGCGCTGCTCCAGCTTTTTTCCCAGCCGGAAACGGAGTCGCTTGGCCACCCGACGCAGGAACACCAAGCCACGAGAGCGGCGGACTACGGCAGGTCCCACTCCTCCAGGACTTACAGCGCCGAGGGCTCAGAGGGGGGATTTGGTGCCGAGGAGCTGAATTCGGCCCAGACGCTACTCGAACCCTCTGCCCAGCCTCTGGGGAAAAGCAGGACCTTCTTGGGCTCCGTGAGCCACCTCGGGGAGACGAGCAGTTACCAGGGCACAGGATCTGTCCAATTTCCAGGGGACCAGGACCTCCGCTTCGCCCGAGTCCCCGTCGCCATACCCTCGCTCGGGCAACCTTTCGCGAAAACCGAGGGGAGCAACAACGCCTTGGTACATCCGGAGGCCAAAAACCAGAACTACGGCGAGTTGGGAGCGGGAAGCGCCGGTTCCAGCGGGACGGGAACGGCTCACAGTTGGGGTGCCCCAACCCAGGCCGCTGCTTCTTACGGGAAGGCGTACCGTGGGCCTGGCCGAGTGCCTCCGCGGGGGGGTCGGGGGAGAGGGGTTCCGTACTGAGCGCTGCGCCTTCCGGGCCGGTTCTCCCCTCCCGCACCTCTCCATCCTTTAGCCACGTGACTTGGGTTATAGGTTATAGTAGGTGTTGTTTGGGGGGGTTTTTTGGGTGGTTT
>NW_010257732.1:9813-11059 GCF_000690775.1 Eurypyga helias
GCCCGGAAGCTTCCGTAGGGTTCCCCGCTCGGGCATCTCACCGGCCAAAACCTCTCGCGCTTGGTTAGTGATAAAATAAAATTCTAAGAAGTTGGGGAGGGATGTAAAAAAGAAAAAAAATTAAGGTGAATTGAAGCCCACCCCTGGAAAAGAAGGAAATAAAAGGTTTCACGAGCCAGGCCCGGGCGCTTCTGGCTGGGGGAAGCGCGGGGCAGAGCTCAGGGCTGGGCGACAGGCTGGCTCCCAAAGGAATTTTTTTTTGGTTGTTTGGGGGTTTTTTTTGGCCCTGAATCCCCTTTAAAAAAACAAAAAAACAATTTAAAAATTAAAATAAAAAATAGAAATAAACGGGAATATATTGATGCGGGGTGATCGCTGGTCCTGGCTGTGGAGAGGTGGGATGTGCTCAGACTCCAATTATCCGACAGCGCTTTCCTGATCCGTAACGCGGCCGGCCGGCCCGCTCCTGCTCCGTATCCCAGCTCCGCATCCCGGCTCCGGTGGGGGCAGCCTTAGCCACTTGGCTTTTCTGAAAGGCCTTTGGTGGGGGGGAAGTTGTGTCTCTCCTGCCAGAACTTTACAGTGGAAATCATCTTCTTTTGGGTTGTTTTTTGGTTTTTCTTTAAGAGCCGAAGAGAACACCTCACTTATCTATTTCTTTGTAATTCCCAACTTCCAAAACACTTCAAGAATTCAAGGAGAAAACAAACAAACAAAACACCCCCAATTTCTGCTGGGGAAGCGCCTCCAGGTAGGAGCATCCCTACACCCCGCGTCCCTCGGGGCTGATGTTGGGCGCTCGCTCCGGCTCCCGGGCGGCGTCGCAACCCCTTCTGAGGTTTTCCAGGCGTTAACTGTATCGTTCCTATAACCATCCATATTTTTGTTGTCTTCGAGGAAGTATTTACCGTGGATTTTTCTCCTTCCGCAGACCCTTGCGATGTCCCGTTTCAATGAGACTTAAAAGAGCTAAAAAAAAGTTTATTATTTTTTTTGTTTCCCCCCGAGGCCTTTCCTATGGAAAACACACGGTTCCTTGACTTGTAGAGGCCGTATTCCGAAGCATTATACGGATGGGACTCCGGGGGGTGGGTGGGCAGGGATGCTGGAGATTTGATTTCTTTTTATAGAGAGACATTAAATTTACAACTAATAAAATGCCCCTGGAGCTGGGGGGTGAGTCCCTGCCTGGGGGAGAACGTGCCTGGTGCGGCCGCTGCCGGAGAAGGGATTGGGGGGTGTAGGG
>NW_010257733.1:0-22684 GCF_000690775.1 Eurypyga helias
AAGTCTGGTGGTTTTTTTTTTTTTTGGTCTCATAACATAGGATGTTACTGCTTATTAAGGAAGCAAAATACAGAGTAGTGATTCCTGGGCAAAGTAATTAAATCTCAATTCCTTTTCTTTAAAATGGTTCCTTTTTTTTTTTTTTTTTCCCCCAATTAGTATTTTTTTCTTGCATGAGGCAGCTGGGTGACTCAAGGTGTTTTCAGGCTTATGGTTTTCAGAGGTGAAATAATTCTGAGTAGCCAAAAGGGTGAATAGTATGCCTCATTTTGCCTTTTACATGTGATCAAGGACATTTATATTAAATGTATGTGCATACACACATTTATATAAATGTGAAATCTAAGACTACTTTCATGAGAACTTGTAGCAGAACTTGAGTATGTTTCTGCTTTATGATTACTCTGCTCTATAGGAAATACTAGCTAAGAGAAACCTTTTATATTACACATTGAATTTATATAAATGTAATTTATATGCTATATCATTTTACCTTGTTTTCCAAAGGAAATTCATTTGTGCTTGCATGTGTATTTCCCCTTCCCTTGTAGCTTCTAGCCTTGCCTAATTTCAGCTGAAGTTGGCAGGAGGGCAAAATCCAAGAGGAGTGGCTGGTTTGGGGAGATGCTATTAGAATTCGCTGCTGTGGAGGAGCCCCCTGGAGTAGGTGCTCCCTTGTTTTTGCTACAAGAGACATTCTTGACAGCTGGTCAGTCTTGGATGCTTCTCAGGCTTGGAAGCCTTTGAAGTTATTGAGGTAGTTCATGCCTTAGATTCCAAAATCGGTTATAGGAAATTACACTTGACTAGTTCTTCTGCTTAAAGAACTACTTGTCATACTTGCCCCCACCCCTGTGAAACCACCATAGAACAGCAGTGACTGACACTTGCTTTCATAAAATTAAATTTTAGAAGGTTAAAGCAGTGAGTGGACTGCAACATCTGATTTGTACAGAGAGCATATCAAGCTTTTTGGTTGATCATCTTGCTAAATTATTTAATTTCAGAACAATTGGACAACATTACTTGAAGAGAGAAAAGCAAATGTGGCAAGTGTTGCTCTACTTCAAACTACTTTCTAGGATACTTCAAAGTCACGCATGGTTGACAAAAACTTTTTACAGCTATTCTGCATTTGGACTGTGTGACAGTTTGTCACGGAACTAGATGGAGGGGGTAGAAACCTTTTGTGCTATTTGATGTTGAATGACATTAATTAAACTATAAACAAAACAGTTCTGTTCTTTGGAAGGGAAATGTAGCTGGAGAAATAGTCTGCATTTATGATAAAGATGACTTACTACTATTTTGCAGTGAGTTGGGCTGAAGAGAATGAAGTTTTTAACTTCTTGGAAGCCACTCAAGGAATAAGTATTTCTGTGGTACTGATGTATTATTCAAGACAGAGAAAGGCTAACCTTCTCATAAAGCAGTAGGGGAGATACTGAGCTTCTTATCGCTTTATGGAACAATGTATGAGGCAGATTACAAATGTTTCAGAGTGCTAGAGAGTCTTGGATGCTGAACTGTTTGATAAAGTACTCATGAGCTTAACAAAGCCTTGAATGTTAAACATCCAGCTGTTTTATGCTGTGAACTGGCATGTTTGAATACCTGCAAGCTGTATTTAGAGTTAGTGCTTTATGTGCAACATATTCCGTCTTGGATACAATATTGGAAGCTGAGTTGTAACGTTCCTCATTACTCCTCTATTCTTGGGGAGTGAATATTGAGAAGTATGTAATTACAGTTTTTCAACTATGATAGGTCTCTGACAGTAATTGTGAGAAGAAGCCAACCAAATAATATTGTCTGTGTGCTCTGGTCCGAAGGAGACAAGGGTTTTTTTGGCTACTACCAGCATTGCATGTTTATATTTATGTGGTCCTTCAGCAGTTGCTATGGATGATCCTGAATTTTTGCAATAAGTTAAGCACTTGGACAATTTTCAGAACTGTAATCTATCATGCTTCAGACACAACACACTGTTATCAGACCGAGCGCGTGATTATATACAGTTATATCGTTACCTTTTGTTAAGTCAGTGAATAACCTGTAACATCTGATTCTCATCTTTGTTCAAGGAGTATAAATAATGGGAATTTAATTGGGCCTTTTGGGTAATGAATTTACAGGCTTATGTACTTCAAACTTATTGCTGTTCTTTAAAATGAATGAGAGCTGTTTTGGTGGATTGAAGAGTGCATGCACAGTGCCCTCCAGGATAGTCCATGTGAGGTTTGTCCAGCAGCTCGGAGAGCATGTAGGTCATGACCTTGTGTGAAGACAACAGGAGCATCACATCTTGAGCTTAATGTGTTTGACTAGCTATCATTTTGAAACTTGCCTGAAGAAAGGAGCCACAAGTGGAAGGATGATCAAGGGAGGGTCTAGAAATGAGCAAGTACTATTGGATTTTGCATCCAAAAATGCAGTTCTGAACTTTGCTTCACACTTGAATGAAAGGGTAGCTCTATCTTCCTCTCCCTTTTCTTTCATGATTCTGTTGGTCACAGCAACTGAGGAGGGAAAAGCTACATCCTTTTTTTGAGCAAAAAGCTCTGTAGAGTTTGTCTTGAGATAGCTTTTTTCGTGGCTTACCTTGGTTGACCTATGGATTTGTGAAACTGAGAGTTTTCTTAGGCTTGTTTAGGAGATTAAAAAGAAATCTTGAATTTCTAAATATAGTTGCCACTTACCTGTCTGATATCTGCTCTTCACCACCCGCTTTCCATGTGGGTGGAGAGCAGTGCTTAACTACTTTGTAAATATTTGGGCTTTGCTGATTATTCTTTTCAATATAGTTGCTTATCTAGGTATGCCAGGACCTTTGTATGCTTTGTTTTGGTTTTTAGCAGTGGTAATGTTACATTTTATGATTACAGGTTTGATTTCTGTTTTACTTTTTTAAAAAAGAATTGTCTAAATTAGTAATATTTTCTTCAGTACCTTGTGTTGTAGTAGGTGACTGCTTTTCTAGCAGTATGTTTCCTTGTCTGAAAGCTGGTCCAGCTTCCTGCTCTTGCAGTTGTTGCAAAGGTCCATTTGTGTGAATGTTATTGGCCTGCCTTTGGTATAAAGAATGCAATTGCATTTACATATAATTGGCTTTTTTTTTTAAATACTGAGACTGTTTTCTTTTGTTCAGAAAATCTATCCTTTAAAACTACTGTGCTTGAGTAGAGATATGACATGGGTTAAGATATTCAATTTAATTTGAAAATATAGCTTTTGAGAATTGTCTGCAACTTACTGAAAAACGGTTCTTCAGTTCTCTGAAAGATAAATAGAAGGTAAGTTACTACAGCTTTTTACTTTTAAGGTAGTAATTACAGTAAGTGCTATTTCCACTATTTAAAAATAAGACACAGTATCTTTGCACTTGTTGAACTTTTCTAAAAGTTAATAAATAATAAATGCTGTAAAAGATAGAGTTGAATGCTACCTTAGTAAAATAAGGTAGCTGGGAGTTTAAAACCAAGGACATTAAGATAAAAGCATAATTTTCAACTACGAAGATTTGTTCTTCAAGATAAAGTAAGTATCTTTAAACTGATCTGGAGACTACATGTTATTAATAGTAAAATCTTTATTAAAAAAATTGTAAAGCCCTCTGAGAAAAATGTATGATTAAGTCAAAGTTCCTAATCTATTAGTGTAGCTTAGAGCTGGTTTGATCAAATTTGTATCTCAGTAATGGTACTTTATTCTTATTAAGCAGCATAGAGTGCATTTATTTGAAGCACAGTCATTCTTCATGGCTATTTGTCCTCCCTCCCACATAAATAACCTTAGCCACTTAGTTCAAGTATTGTAAATACCAAAGCAGGAGCAGAATAAGGAACAAACAATTCTAAATATCAGAACCAAGATATTTTGGATTTGTGTTTGTGTGTATTTTCTAATTGCTAAATATGAATCTTATTCTTGATAAGAATAATGTGCAGTACTTCATGGCATTAAAAAGTGTAAAACATTAACTATAATGTTAGGGGTTCACATTTTCTGGAGAACTAGAAATTTAACAAAAATTTTTGCTTACTGTTTAAAGGCAATTTGTTAAACAATATTTGTTCTGAAGTTGTCTCTGATATGAACTACATACTTAGAATTTTAATGTTGATGTCATATTGCATGACATTGACTTTACATGGATTCAGAAGTGTCCAGAGGAGTATTGAATAATTAAACACTGTGTCATGCCACACTAATGTATTCCCTATAAGCAGCCTCTTTTATAGAAAGGAGTTGAAATATTCTACAGGTTTTTTCCTTTGTTCTTAATCTGGTTATTTTCTTGTTCCCTGCTACCTATAAAGCGTTTCTTCTTTAATAACTGGACTCCAAGGGAAGGGAAAATGAAAACTTATAAATTTTAAAACATCTCATAAAAGCGATCTAAACCAGCCTCATGATCTATAAAAATGTTACAGGTTGTAAGTCAGGTATCTGGGGACATTCCAGAGGTAGATGCAAGTGTTGCTGCTTATTGGGCAGTTCCCATTTCTAGTTGTGTGGGGTTTTACGATGCTAAAGCTGTAACCTGTAACTGGAGCAAGACTGAATGTGACCTTTTTGGATCCGAGAACAGTATGTGTTTATTTCCAAATGTGGGACTGGAGTGGTTGACAAGAATTAAACGCTGGGATGAACAAACATTGTTTAAAAAAAAAAAAATAAAAAGAATCTGTGACTCTTGCCAGGTATTGGGAATGTTAATATGAATGTTGTCTCCATTGGATAGTGCATATCCAGAAATAAGTGACGAATGTTAACGGAAGCGTAAATGTTTGAGTTCCATCACCCTTGGGATTCTTGCCTTTGCCGCCTTCTGTTGGTTTAATAGAAGCTCCTGCTCTCACAAGAGGTTCTGATGTTTTCTTTGCAATTACTAGGTCCAGTAGCCCTCCTTCCTTTTAGTTATAAGTTGTTACTTGTTAATTTTTTGCTTTATTAGTTTTTATTGTATTAAATTGGCCTTCTATAAAAAGGTCTAGATTAAGCAAAGAGGAAATCGTAACCTGTGAAGCAGATAGAGGTGTAATCTCAAAGTTTTGTCAATGAGCTGCCCTGGTCCTGGGGGAATCGCTGCAGGAGAGTTGAGGTCACTTACTTGCTGGAGCCACTGGGTCTGTAGCCTCTCTCTGGAGAGGTAGATGTAAAGGTGACAGATATAAGAAGGGTGCTTTTTATGTGTTTGTGTTCAGAGCACTTAAATGCAATCACCCACCCCCTCCAGACGTGTTGGAGTAGCTTCTAGAGATTGAAGTTGCTGAGATTCTGGGAGCTGTCAGAGTTTGCAACTGTTTAGCACCTCACAGTATCAGGCATCAGATGGGAACAACCTTTGTGTGACTTGGACAAAAGTCAAATTAGTGACCTAGGAAAAAAAAAACAAGCTTTTTGTTTTTGTGGAATTTGTACTGCCAAGGTTTTCTTTTTAAAACTTGGCAATCCTGCTGTCACTATTTGTTTTTGCACTGCAGGCACAGCATCGATCTTCCCCTCTGGTGTGTGATGCAGGAAGGGAACAAGGCATGCGAGATTAGTGGCTGTGCTCTCCAGGACAACGTCACTGTCTGTTTTTGGACGGGAAAACTAAAGCTTGAAATGGCCAGGGATTATGTGCAATTCAAATCAGTCAAGACTTTGTTAGTTTGAAAAGATCTTGTGTTTTTAGAAGTCTGCATCTGTGTAAATTGGTAGGGACTCCTGATGATGAGTGGAGATTAAATGGTGATGGGGAACAAATTTTCATTTTGACAGGCTTTAATATGACAAATTGCAAAAGATTGACAATCTGGAGGGTGGTGGGGGGAAAATGGGTGGGAGTGATAGAGGAAGGAGTCTGGATGTGTGTGAAATCCTACGGTTCTCACCGCTGGGTGCACTTGTTCTTAAGATAAAAGTGATGCTAAAGAAAAAAAGACTCTTCCCTGTTGTGGACTCTGAAAGTACACACAGGAGGTTCTAGTTCTCTCACAGTACAGTAGGAATAGGGCTTAAGATGATTTAGACAAGTGAGTTTCAGCTCAGTTAGATTTTTTAATCCTTACTTGTTAGAGAACTGGAGGGCTACGTGGAATTGACGGGTGTCTCTTGGACTTTCTTTTTCAAGAAGAAAACAATTTCTGTGCCAGCAAGTTCTTTGCCTTAAGTCACAACTGCTAATTATCCCAGCCAACACTGCTGTCCTGCTCCTTAGGCTAAATGTCCAAGGGATTTCTTATTCGGCTGTGGATGAGCCTCTCCAGCCCATGTACTGAAGATAACACTGACTCTTAAGTAACTAGCTCAGAAGTCCTTTTCGTTGTTTGTGTGTTGATCTTTCCACCTAGAACTGGAGCTGTGGTGGATTGTACTCAGCACATCCTGGTGACACAAGGCAAGTGTGCGGCTTTTATTTCCTTTTTTGTTAGAACCATAGATAAGTGGTGCCCATAGATAAGAAAGGTAGTTTCTGTTGAAAGGAGTCTTCTTTTGACATCATGGGAAAATGAATTGCAAGGGTAGTAACACGAAGAACTATACAACAGGATTATATCTTGATGATATGCTCACAAAAATGTGTAATTTGGGTGTTTTTCCTCCTTCTGCTAGGATTTAAACACTAGTCGTCTCGCTTGATTTACATTGCAAGGCTGTGCCTGAATGGTAGTCATCAGATTTGTACCCAAAACTCATTTTGGCTTTTGGTGATCTAATCTATTCCTGCAGTGAATCAGTGATTTAGATTTTAAAAAATTCAGGGGATTGGATAAAAAGCTGAGCTCCCCATTTCTGAATGTATTGTTACCCCCTGTAGAGAACACTGGTTCAAAAACGGCTGTGGCAGCACACTTTTCATTGATACACACCTGTACCAGTTGCTGAAATGCGACACAAAAGCTCTTCCTGCAATAAAGAATTCTTTTTTTTATGGATTTTGCCTTTTGGAAACAGACACTTTATTCTCACATCCATGCTGGTGATGGTTCAGAACAGGAATATGCTTTATTTTCATCTCAGAGAGAACTCTGAAGAATACTGAGCTGATGAAAGTAACGGTATCTGTATCAGTTATTTTCCTTTATTGATGTGACAAAGCTGCATGCCCAGTTGCCAAGCACAGAGACACACAAGCCAAAAAGGTTAATTACCTCTCATTTTCTTACCCTTATGTTTATTTCAAATGCTTATCTCTTTCAGTGCATGAAGGTGGCCAATTAATCTTACATACTTTTGTTTCTACCAAAAGAATGGTTGTGGTACGTCTCACTGTTCTTTATAAAGGTATGAAAAGTTCTGTATGAGGAAGAATACCAGAAAGAATAAAAACCCCTTTTGCTTTCAGAAACCTTTCTGAGGGGCTCTTTAAAGCTAAAACTTGTAGTGAACTTGGCATGAGAGTTCTTCCATCAGGAAGATTGTGGGTTGTGCTTGCAGAGAACCATAGTCTCTACTTTCTTCAAAGTAGAGTCATTTCATTCCCTGCAAGTTGTATTCAGAGGTAAGGCTTTGAAATAAAACCCCAACCCCGGGGAGCCAAGCCACATCCCTTAGTACAGTGTCTGTGCTTCTCAGCTTCTCTGTTAAATGGTTCACATAGCAGCGGATTTGTCGCTGTGTGCTTGGACTATTCCTCAGCTGTATGGAGCAGGTGATGGGGCTCTGCCTGCTATTTCACTGTTTATTTCCATAGTGACATAAAAAAAAGAATAAAACATTGCAATTTCCTCCTGTGGTACCCTTGCATCTAAACCAAGTCACGTGTTTGTTCTTTATGCTTATTTCTCTCTTGTACTTTGTCATCTCAAAATACTTACTTTGGAAAGCTATGTAGATACAAAAAGTTGTTTAACAGCAGTTCTTCCTGGCTGCTGAAGTCTTTGACTATTATTTCATGTCTACTACATCAGAAACAAGAATAACTTATTAAAACAAGTGTAAGAAAACATTATCTTTTTTTCTAAATTCCTTGTATTCCAAATTTTTCTTTATGTATTTATTACAATTTCCCTGCTGCAGAATAGTGTTAGTGTTACTCGATATTCAATTCCACTGTCTGAAAGCTGCCTCTTGGCTGGTAAAGGATCAGGAAGTTTATGTTTAAAGGATGTTGGCATGAAGTCAGTAGAATCAGAAGTATAGGAATTTCAATTATTAGAAATGATGCCTGGCAGTAAGTACTTCAGAGATGGACCTAAAGACCTGTGCAAAGGAATCTCTGTGAGCTTTATCATAAAATAATCAGATTTTTAAAATATTGTAACAGGTTTAATTTTTTATAGTAGACCTATTTATTTCTTTAATCTTTCCCTTTGCAGTTAAGAAGTATCGCTCATAGCTACTGTCGATGCATCATTTAGGACATCTCCATGTCCTAAAAGGCATAGCTGTAACAATCTTTCACAGTGCTGTGTACACTGTGCTGTGGTGAAAAGAAAAAAAAAGGCAAGAGAGGCAAAATACTGAGTTTTTGATGCAGCTTCATTGCCTTTAACGGGCCATCTAAGCAGTCCTGTCAATGTATGTTATAGTTTAGCTTCATGTCATTGAAGAGAACTCCTCAACTAACTGGTTACTCATAGAAAGCATTTTTGATTAACTACTATGATGAAATTTTGGTGAAAAGTTTTGTGAAGCTCCAAGTGATTCCAGTGAAGCCTCCCTGGCTTCGTAGACCTATTCCTCAACGTGTCAATTGACACTGCATGACTTAGTTTCTTCCCAGGCATGATTTCAGGTGAGGGAAGGCTGAATTGTTAACATACAAATATCTGGGAAATGTGGCTTACTTGTCTTTAATTAAGATGGAAAGCTGTATCTTCAAAATTGAGAAACATACTGTATGGCTACTCGTATCACAAGATGAAGGATAGTCTTTGTAGTTTTTCTCATGTTTGTGCTGGAGGAAGGATCTGGTGACAGTGAGACTGTGTTGGGTACGGGTGGTTTTCAGTATTTTTCAAATAAGCAATGTGCTGGTAGGTGAGGGCCAGCTCCAGAAACGTGAAATATGTATGGTCTAAAAAGCTGTTTATTTTCAAGCATAATATAACCTGGAAAAAAGGCAGAGTATTTCCAAATACGATTTTGCTAGGCCTTGATTCTTGCCTTACTTTTGGAAAACATTTGTTTGGCTCATGCCGTAACGAAGAGTTGGGAAAGAGGCTGTTCACTCCATTCTTTTAGAATATTAGGTTGCACAAGTGTTTCTGCTTTGTTATTGCATCCTGACAGTTTATTAATGGAAAGATTTAAATAGATTAAATAAGAATTATTGAAGTTAAAATATTAAGCTAGTGAGAAGTGGCTGGGGTAGTTTAGCAAGTAGAATACCAGTCATGGACTCAGGAGTTCTCTTCAGCTTTGTCTCTGCTCCTTTCACTCTCCAGTACTGTTTGCTTCTCTGTCCGGTTTGCTTCGTCATTGCTCAGTTTCTTCCTCTTGAGAGCAGGGTTGTTAATACTGTTTTTAACTGCTGCAAGAGCTCTTTATATAATCTCATACAGTGAGTGTGTGGTGGTGTGGGTTTTTTTTTTTAAATTTTCTCTTAAATTTGCAGTTCAATGGCTCTCTCTATTAAAAATAGTGGAGTTCAGAGCTTTTTTGATTAATTTCCATTTCCAGCCAGATCATTTCTTGGACCTGAATTTGATCCATGGCCTAGAAGAAACTTGAATAAGCAATGCTAAAAATTAATGATTTCTCTATTTATCAAGTTGTGATGAATGCCCTTCCTTACAAGGCTTGAAAAACACCTGCTTTTTAAATATCCCAGGAGAAGTATTTTTATGTGCTCGCTGTCATTCTGCAGTAGAGGTTAAGGTCTGAAAAGCAAGACTTCTCATACCCTTTCTTCCTGCAGACCTCTTGTTCTTGAAGCAGAGAGCTGGCCTTTACTGGACAGGATTTAGTTTGGATGTAATGATGGTGAGTGGTGGAAGATTACTGTACAAAATAGCAAAAGGAGTGGCAAGAGCATTCATGTGAGACAGGGTACCATCAGCCTCACTGCTAAAGGGTATTGATTGCTAGCCAGATCAGTGACGAGTGGAAACTGCATCAGGTCTTGCAAGTGAAGTTTATGAAGAAGAGGAATGATAGTTTATTAAAGCCTCCTAAAGTTGAAGGTGTACACATTTCCCTTTTAAGTCTGGTATAATTGTGCCTGAGTTAGTAATACACATTTATTGTATAGCTCTTCAACTCCAGTACTTTTTAAATTGGTATTTAACACACAACAGTTATTGTGTTCAGTTTGAATTAAATGTAAAGTCATGCGCATTGGAAACAAGATTTACACATTTTCCTGAGTTTAATGAATACAGAATTATTTTTCTGGGCATTTCAATTGTTAGTTATGAAAGTAAGTCTCACTCTAATTTTTTTGCTTTTTATAGTAACTGGTTCTAGTCTCTTGACTCATCACTCCTCTCTGTTTTCCCTACCATACAGTAGGGTTTGTAAGTCTGTAAAATGAAGATTGAATTGTTAAGTTCTGCTACTCTAAAACCCTGCCAGGCTGTACTCAGTAATCCCAGAAGAATTAAGAAAAAAGGGGATGGCCTGTGTCGCATTCATTCACATCGTTGTAGCTTGTCATCGGGTCACAGGCTAAAGGGAACAATTGCATAACCGCTAAGGCAGAGTGATAGGCACTGTCATTAAGGAACTGTGAATCAAACGGGCTGCTCAAGTATGCATGCGTGGAGCCCTTGGGACGGTGCTAATCACGGAGCTCTGTGTGCTGAAGGTCTTACATTGTGGAATCTGTGCATACGAAAGTCATTATGATGCCACACTAACTTTTTCAAAATCCTACTTCATGGTAGTCAGAAGGGAAATCCTTAAATATAGACATTTGATGTGAAACTCTTCAGCAGCACTGTAGAGGTTGAAAATGTGCTCTGCAGTGAGGAAGCAATGCCACTCCTGTTAGTCTTTCTTATCGCGTCTCCTTTACTCCATGAAAGATGACATCGATTCTGTGCATTTTTACCTACTGTCCGCTTCACTTCCCCAAGACCATCCTTGCTTGGAAGGGCACAGCTTAGTACCTGGATACTGTTGAAGGGAGGGAAGGTGGAAGGCGAACTTCAGACTTGTGTGCTATGAGGTTTATTGTGCACTATGAAGTTTCTTGTATTTTCTGGCCATGCTGATGTGTAGATAAGAAGCCACTTGATGCAATTGTGCAAGCTCTATGCTCAAGGTTGATGAGCTGCAGCCTTGTAATGGGGTTGCAGGAGGGTTGGACTAGGAGCTCGAGGAGCAAAGATGCCCCACAAGCCTCAGAATGCTTGTTGTCAGGGCTGACTGTGCTTGTTGCGTTCGTTCACGAGCTTTCAGGTGTCTGAATTAGTCAGAAGAAACAAAACTATGGAAACCCCTTGGGAGAAAGAGAAGGATTCTCATTGCACCTCTGAACTCTAATTATTTGCATCTATGCTACTGCGAACTTCCAGATGGCATGTTGCTCTGGTATTTTTTTCCAGTGCAATGCACCCTTTGGGGAATTTTCCGGAGGAAGAAAGAAACATATTTGAATCTGCATTCCATCCTAGTACCCTGCGAATGCCTTGTAAGCAAGACTCCCTTGTCTGGCAAAAAGCGTCTGTGAATTAAGAGCAACTTGGGTTAGGAGTCCACATGCCAAATTAACTTATTTTCATTCAGCAGCTCCAACAGATTTTATTTAGCAGGCAGTCTGTTCCACATTTGGATGATCTGCTGACATCATGTGCTTCCTTCCTCTAAATCATCCAGGATGAAAACAGGATTTTTATCATGCATTGAACACATACATATTAGTCTAACCTACCAATGCAAGGTGGAACTCGCCTGTTTTTGCTAAACCAGCTCTTGACATGCATACACAAGTGCTCATCATGAATACTTGGAAGAATCCAAGATACAGAACATATATTAGTGTTCATACTTACCTTCAGGCTCTTAATGCAAAACATTATATATTATGAAACAAGTCCCCTGCTTTTCAAATATTTTCATTGTGCTTCCCCTCCACCTTTTTACTTGCTTTATTTTTTCTTCATTTAAGCTTCCGGATGCTTTTTGTGCTTATTTCTCCATATAAAGATACATAAATATCACAACTGGTGGTGAAGCTGTAATTAATTGTGGCCTTATTAAATAGGATATTTTGATTTAGATATTTTTTTAATGGAAAATGAGCGACTAGAACACAAGTTCTTTGGTAATAAATGGCCCATTTTCATCTGTCATATCTTAAAAGAAAATTACTAAGTATGGGAAATAGTGAGGCTCTTACCTGCAGGAATATCTCCATCGATTGCTTTTTGGTTTATGATTTGAAACCAGTAGGCTCTTAGAATTTTCATCCCGTGAAAAGTACACATACAAAACGTGCACTCGGTAGGTCAATTTGCAGGTACAGCTGGTTGCTGTCACACTGCAGTAGGGTTGGTTCCCCAGCTATAAAATGCTCTTCTTTGAACAGGGGCAGTTTAGTTTGATATAGTCGTGCTGCCTCTGACTTTCCCTGATGTGCTTTCCTGTCTGCTTATGGTAGCTGCAGTGATACTTGATTGAAAATCTGAGAGAATAATTTGTCATGTCAACCTAGCTTTTAGTTCCCTTCACTGGAGTTGGTTCCCTGCCTTAAGAAGGGCTCAAAAACCAGTATGTTTGTTTCATAACAATACTCGAGGAGAGAGAATTCACCTTTTTGAGAGGGAGGATTTCCAAGCCATGTAGTACCTGGTCAATGGAATTACAAAATGGGAATTATTGCCTGACTAGCAAAGGGATAAGCCCAATTTAAAATAGGGGATTTGTGCTCATCCAGCTGTGCATCTTCTTTAGGAGTACCAGTTACTTTGTCAAGTAGCAGGCTTCTTACTGATTTGAGAGATGTTTTCATGGTAGGAATTGTACCCTGACTGTCCTATTTTTCAGTATGTACAAACAGCTGAATATTTATATGTTTATTTCCACAATGCAGATAACTTCTATTTAAAACAAACAAAACCCCTGTCACTTTTCAAGGTAAGGTCCTGTTATGAAGGCAAAAATAGCTCTTGTTGGAGTGAAGTTACTTTGAATGATGATGGAATAGAATTGTAAGAATATTAGAATTCTTGCTTTCACTCCCAATCCCCTTGAGTTGTAACAGGCATACAATGCCCTTGAAAATCAGCCCAGCCCCAGCAGCTTACAACCACCTCTTGGGTTCTCACTTATTAGAGCAAAGCATATTCCTCATATGTTGTTTGAGGCATGTACACTATAATGCAGGAACTAGAGGTGAGGGGTTGAAGTTCAATTCTGTTTTTACTTGTGACCAAACGAAAATTCCAGAAAGCTTTCTTCTTTCCTGTGCTGGGAAGAAGCAGAAAAAGTATGCTGTAGGAGCAGCAGGAAAGTGTGAAACATCCTTATTACTGTTGAGATGGACATAGTCTCCCAGTGGAGATGTATAATAAATTTCTTGCATGTAGGATGCAGTAGGTACACAAAGATTCATCTTTTCTGCAAGTGTCTACAGAGAAATATATGTGGAAGTAAGAAAAAAGACCAAAAGCTGTTCTCTCTCGTCTTCCTCTGTTCAGGAAGGCTGAACAGCTGTACCGTTGGGAAAGGGCTAATGTTTGCACAGCTCAACCTTTCAGTTACCGGGTCAGCCTGTGGTCCACTGGGAACGTGCCTTTACGTATTTATTACGCCTTCGTCCTGTGGCTCTGATCTTCTTTAGAATCACAGAATCTTTTAGCTTGGGAAAGACCTCTAAGGTCATCAATCCAGCTGTTAACCCAACACTACTAATACTGTTAATAAACCATGTCCCTAAGCACCTTGTCTAAATGTCTCTTAAATACCTCCAGGGATGGTGACTCAACTCCTTTTCTAGGCAGCCCCTTCCAATGCCTGACAACCTTTCCAGTAAAGAAACTTTTCCTAATGTCCAACCCAAACTTACTTTGGTGCAACTTGAGGTCGTTTCCTCTTGTTCTGTGACTTGTCACTTGAGAGAAGGGACCAACACCCACCTCTGCAACCTTCATTCAGATAGGGAAGGCCTAGCAAAAAGGCCTCCTAGCTCAGGAAATTCAAACTGTGTGTAAGCTATTGCTTTGCACGTAGAAGCGGACTAAAAGGAAAGGGACAAATCTCCTCTGTAACAATTACCAATCACCTGTTCTACCCTCTTTCCCCACACCCCACCTCCCCCCCCCTTTTTTTTTAATAGAAGCAGTTGAATTCTAGCTTTGTGCCTCTATTTTTATTCTGCTTTTTTGTTTGTAGATTTAGTGAGCAGCTGCTGGAGATGAATTCAAAGGAACTCTTATAACCAGTGTTGTAAACCATACGTATTTTTCAAAGTTGTTGTTGAAATGGAGGATGAATGATTAGAAGTAATACCAGCTACCAGAAAGTATGTCTTACTAGTTCCTTATGCACTAAGCTATGGTAGAAGTGCAAGAAGCTGGAAGGTTGTTGCCCAGCCTCACTTGATCTGCAGCAGTAAGACGCAGCACTGAGTGGCTCTAGGTGTGGCCAGCTCTTTTATTCAACCCAAGGTAGACACAGCAGTGGTTCCTGTCATCACTAATGGAATCAGGAGCAGTGGAGGTTTCTCCCTCATTGCGAGCAGTCACAGCAGTACACTGTAAAAATACCTTTTCTTCCTTTTGACTGTGTAATATGTGGTGACTGTTTTTCCCTGTGTAACTTTCAAACGAATTTGTGTGCCACACTGGGGATAAATGTTTCTGATTTTGAGACACTTTGTGGGAATGAGTAAATCCTGCAGTTTTCATTTTATGTAGATCTAGGAACCAGACTGCAGGTGTGTTTCCAGACTTCCGAAAGAAGCCAGTAGGTACGCTCCGGTGTCTGCATTCTATAGACTGTGAAGCACCGAGAGCACCTGTGGCACTGCATGCAGAACAAATGTGGCATAGAAAGCGCTTTGTAAATGAAATTACATGCCTCTTCCAGTTGCTTGTACTGAGGAAGAATTTGGGATAGCTGATGAGGATAGAAAAATGGTTCCTTGTTTGATTTGTATGCCATCCCAAGCAGGGTTCCGCATATAAACAAGCGTTACTGCATAATTACAAGATGAAATGCGTGGAAACTTTGAAAATATATAATGCTGTTCTTTATTGGATCAAAGTACTAGCAATTTTTTTTTAATAGGCATGTTACTTTTGCTGTCATTTATACAGAATTCTTCAATTAATTTTTGTTGTTTTATGCATAGCCCGTGGAAGAAATCTGCTCAAAACCAGCCTGCAGTTATCAATACTCACCCATTTTATTTTGGCTGTGGTGACTAACGCTTTTGCGTACTTGTCTATACAGTGCTTAAGGGAAGGCCGCAGTTGTTAATCAAGATTCTAAGTCTTATCTCAACATACATAATTCAGTAATTATTAAAATGATTTCCTTCCTGCCTCATCTATTTGTTACTGTAATTCACACTCAATAATTTGGGAGGTTGAGAGCTGTTGGCAGAAAGTCAGTGTTTACATGTGTTAATTTGCTGGTTTATTATTGGTGTTCTGTGAATTGCGGTAGTCAGTTCTGCCCCTTTTGTTGTGGATTTATGATCAAAATATAAAAATTAATACCTAGTTATACATAAATATTGAAGAAATCAATGAGTTGATACAGCATAAACAGTAGTGTTAGGATACCAACCATCTGACTGGATAAGCCAACTGGAGTTATAATATTGTGGGAGAGGTTGTTGAAGTAGTAAGCCAAGCCCTTACAAATCATAACATTTTGCCTGAAAAGAGGTGGATATTTTTTTATGCCTCATTTATTGTTTGAATGTCCAACTTCTGGTTTCATTGGCCATGAGAGTGGGAGAATGTGCTGGCTGAAACCTCTTGAACAATATACAATCATCACTCCTAGCTTTTAATTCCAAGCTGAAGCATTGTCCTTGAGCTTAGTGTGGATGAGGTTTTCTTCAGCTAGGAGGCAGGACGCTGCTGTAGTAAGTGTGCTGAATACATGGACCGTAAAGTATAGACAGGCTTTTAATACTTAGAGTAGCACTGGCATCTGTGTAGCTCACATGGTTTCCATTGCTGTTGCTATGCTCAGCTGTGCCTGCAACAAATAGCAGAATTGAGACTAGCATGAATGTCTTGCCAACATGAATAGACAAAATTGTCCCATGTAAAATAAAAAATCCCAAATATTCCCCCCCACCCCACCAAAACCCTCCCTCCCCCCATTCTTTAAACTGCAAGCCAACCTCCCTCAGCTTTGTGGAAATAAGTCAGTTCCATCTGTCTGCAGAGGTCGTATCAGTCAGTCTCAGTCTTGGAACAGGCTGACTTCTTTAATTTGGAAACTGCTACTTAAAGGTATTTAAAAAGAAAATCAAATACAGAAGCTGCACTGTAGTTCTTATCTTGTGTTGTAAGTGGCATGATGAGCCTTTTGAAAATTGCATATTCCACCCAGTGTCCGTTATCGAGGTACTCATTGTGGAGGCTTTTTTTGAACACTAAGAGGCCAACAGTTAGACATCCTAGGATCCTGCTTGTGAGTCCAGAACTGTAAGGCTTCCAGTAGTTGTGTGGCCCTAAAGCAGGCTGCCGTTCTGGGACAGGTGAGAGTTGTATTAACCAGGTGGTGTAAATATTTCAAACTGTCTAGATTAATTTGAAATGAAAATCCACGCCTTGTAGGCGTATACAAGTTCCCCAATCCCTCTCATTGTGAGGTGTAAACAACCTGAACAGTTTCCTCTGAAAATTGTTTGTGTTGGTTTGTTTTCATATTGAGTCTTGCTCAGTTTCTAACGTATGTAGCTGGAATGAGATCATCCAGACCACTTAAAAATGCAGAAGTTTAATTAGAAATTTTTGCAAAGATGAAAAAGGGGGCACTTGTAGCTTATCTTTACTAAACTTCCATTTATTTTCCCGCAGTATGAGACAGTACTGCTGATGTGTGTACGTGATCAGGTGCCGCACAGAAGAATTCAGGGGCTTCCTGGTGTTACTCCTAGAACAACAAGGTGTTGAGGCCCAGCTATAATTTGAGTGGAGAAAATCTACATAAATCCAAAATATTTCAAAACCTTTGGATCCGGATGAAACTGAGAAATGGGAGTAGAACTGAGTATTATGGTGTGTGCTTTCCAAATGTTCTTAAAAAGTTCACGGGATGGTGAGATTATTGTAGGGTAGAACATGGAGCAGTGTTCACCTCAAAAGGTTTGAACGGTTTTCCTGTGCATGCTTAGGTTGTTGGGCTTCTGGAGCATGCTCTTAGGTGCTGGGCTGGCAAAGGCTTCCTGATCTCCATTTTGGAAGATACTGTTTTCCAAACTCATCTCTCTTTCTGCAACCATCATGCAGCCAAGGGACCGTTCTGACACTTGGTGTTTTAAATCTTGAAAGAATATATAAGATAAAGGAAAACCACAACTTATAATAACAAAAGGAGCTATTCACGAAACTAGTAATGAACTTGAGGGGCAAAACATCTCCCCAAAATCCATGGTAAGACTGTAGAAACAGTTGAAGTAAGAAAAGGAGGTTATGGAACAGCGAGTCATGCTGCTAAGCGCAGTGGTCTAATGTCCAGTTTCCATAGGATCACTTCAAAGGGGTACAGGTGCTGCGTAGAAATGACCTGCAGGAAGGCAACGTGGTGACAAAGTTCCATGTACTAGACATTTGCTCAAGCTATAAAACTTGTGCATGTGTGTGTTTATGATAGTGGCGGCTTGAAAAATGAAATTTCTCTTAGCATTTCAGTTAGCTAGCTAAAGGTTAGAGAGAAGAACCTAATTTATGTCCCATTAATTAACAGCGGAAAAATAATAGCTGACATTTCTTTGAGGTCTGAACCTTAGCATTATTTATAAAAGCTGTAGAATTAATCAAAACTTGGGAGGATAATCCTCCCAGGCATAATATTCCCCTAGGATTGCCTTAAAATAAATGATTTAGGGTTAGGTGCTCAGGTTGTCATGACTGGTTGACATTTCAATATGGACCTTTTTTTGGAGGATGGGCAGGCACATAGTGATGCTTATACTGCAAAGTTTTTAATTTAAATAATGCAAAGTAAGGCTGTTTTATTCTGTCCACACTTTCAAAACCAGACTGCAAAATAGCACTTTGAGCATCTATATTTTAAAATGAGTCTTTTTGGTAAAAGAGAAGAAAAGCAATTTGGTTACCATAGAGATCTAGTCCACTGTGCTCAGTTCGTTCCATACCTTTAAGGCATGTGGAGATTAGACTGGACTCTTGGGAAGCATCAGGATATAGTTCCCTTCATGCTTGCTGTCTTCACAGTGCAGCAACAATGCAACTGTTTTGAGATAGAGCTTCCCTTTTTCCCATTGGTCCCCAGTGCTTCACCTTTAAGCCCAGGGACTATTGCTTCCCCAGAGAATACTCCCAGCTAGGGTTAAAATAAGGTGAACTGCTACTGCGGTGATAGGCAGAGACGTGGGGATGCTGAAAAGGCACCTAGTGTTGAAATATGTGAGTGAAGTATGGAGGCTCGTTTGGTCCAGAAAGGGGAGAAGGAGGGAGCATAATACAAGCAAAAGACAACATCATCTTGTGTTTTGTCCCTTTGTCATGCTGTTTAACAACCAGTGTCATGTCAGTGCCTTAACTAATGTCAATTTTAAGATAATCTCTGGGAAATATGTTTGCTTTCCTGAAGAGCACCGCGTGCATTTGTTGTTTGGTACAGACAACAATCATTTGCTGCTTTTGGGGCTGTGACTCACTGAGAGTGAGTTTTATTGGGTGCTTGGTAGGTATGGAATGGGAAGGTGGTTTCTATTAAATCTGTAATGACATGAGTCTAGTGTTTAACTCTTCTGGAACATGAGAATTCAATCCAAAACACTGTGAAGTAAATGTGAAGATCCTAGTGGCTTCTCTGGACTTAGCATCATTCTGTTGAACTCAGGAGCCTATACGCTTTCCTACTGACAGTCCTTCATGAGGTGGTGCATGAGGACTTGTTTCTTTTCTTGGTTCTGCAGTCACTCTCTGCATTGTTTAAAAACCAAAACCACATCACCATGCAAAGCCCAGAGGGGGAGTTCTCTGGTTATGCTCATTTTCATGCTAACCAGTGAAGTTTAATAAGGCAAGAGGAGTAGAATTTCATCATAGTTCTAGTGTCAATGATAAATGCCAAAGAGTATGTCAGAAAAACTCGAGCAAAATTTGGCATGGTAAGACAGATAATTACCTGGAAAGCTTTTAGAATGGCAGATTTACCCTGTCTTGTGTGGTGTGCCTTGGATCTCGCTTGAATTAAGCGTGTTGCAAGCCCATCAGAACTTGTTCCAAAAAATATTCACTGAAGAGTTACCAAAAAAATAAATTTATTTCTTTGATAGTTTGCTTTAATTGCCTTTCTGTAGTTCATTCTAATTTCAGGTTAATTGTATGCGGTTTGACGACGTGCTGTGTCTACAAAATGCAAATTCTCCAAAGTCTTCAGCATTTAGTCTCAGTGAAAGTGCCATTTGGACAGGAGAAACGTGGTTTAAAAGCAGAGGGCAGTTTTGGCAGCTAATGAGTTGGTGTAAATGAACAGAAATATCTTGCTGAGGATATTTTTTTTTAAATAGGAAAGCATGTTTCTCAGTTCTTGCAGTGACTTAGGAAGGCAAGAGCTCTTTCTTACGGCAGTTTCTGAGAAAGCGTACTTTGGCAAGGCTTCATGAACCTAGCTCATTCCTGTAACAGATGAAAAGTGCCCCTTTTCTTATATCCAGGTACCTTGTTGTCCAGGGATGTGAATGTAGGAGTGGGAAGGATAGAAGCAGTAGAGTAAGCAGAATGGAAGCTCGCATGAGTGATTTGAATCATCCATGGGGACTGAGTAATTACCTATGATTTTTAATACAACAAAGATGTCGATGTAGGTAATAGGATTTTTCTGAAGCAAGAACAAAACTGATGCTCAACAGACTAAGAAAATCTAGTGTAGAACTGTATTTCAATGCTAGCTTTGTTTAAAAACCTACAGTGCCAAGCTGAAAACATTTGACTTTTTCATGTGTCAAGGAAAAGTAGTATCAACTGAAAGGGTGGTGATTTCTAATTTATTCATGGAATATTACCTTGCTGCATGCTTTCCCCTCTTAAAAAAGTCTTTCTGCATTGTCCTTCATCCTGTGCTGGTTGTTTGCCGTTGACCAGGAAGCAGATAGGGTTCGAACATAGACTCAGCCTGGACGTAGGGACAACTGGCTTCCATTACCCAAATGGAGGGGAAAGGTTTGTATCCCATGAGCAATTCTCAAAGACCATGAAGTGTAATCACTTAACAGTGTGTGTCTAAGGTATTGAGCACATTTGAATGAATGACTTACAAAATGTAACCGATTATGAAAATCTTGGGGCGTATTTAACAATGTTTGTTTTAAATTTCAGAAACAAACATCAAATAAAACCCAGTGAAAATGAATTTATACGGTTAGTCCTTTCTCCTCTCGGATGGAAAGTAATTTCCTCTTCTGAATGAAACCTTGTACCGTAAGCAGCATATTGAGTGAATACCAATGATATTTAATTGCTAAACCTGTTCAGGAAGATATATTCTTTTTGTAAGAACTCTTGGTCTAGTGCCCTTTTTCTTTCTAGATGAAACCGTGAGGTCTGTTAGCAGGAAGGCTAACATCAGAATACAGATTTCTCCTCAAAGCAAACCTTTGGCAAATGATTGAGCTGTGATGGCAAGATTTTTCAAATGCCCAATGGGAATTAGGTGCCCAGTTCTCACTGACTTTCAGCATCTAACTGTCGTTTGTTCCTTTGTTAATCTCTCCTTTTGATCCGAAGTAATTGGCTTCTGCCTGTGTATCTTTATCTCCTTCTGTGCGGCATGTATGAGGAGGAATGTGTTGTAGGGAGATTTGGACTGTTCATCAAAAAGAGCATCATCTGTGTGCTGGCAGTTAGTTGAATGTGACCGCATGCTGAATGCGGAATGCAGACCTGCAGAGTGGGAGAGGATGAGAACAGGATTCACCTTCTGGTGACCTTATTATGCCAGCAACCAAAGTGAGTTCCTCAAATATGTAATAACCAGGTAGAGGCTGGATTCAGTGGATTTGCTGTGAGCTACGTGTTGACTGCCAGGCATGGCTGCTCTGGGTGATAACCTCAGATACTGTCCCGCTCTGGGTATCTGCAAGCTTCTTGTCTTAGATCCAAGATAAGAGGTCTCAATTTTGGTGCTCTTTCAAAATTTAAAGCAGCTCTTTGCTGTTTCAGAATGGAGGAAGAAAAAAACCAAAACCCAATACCACCACCACCAAAAAACCCCACCAAATCCCAGAGATCTCTTAGGGGGTTTAAGTTTGATTTGCAAAACTCCTGATCGTTAACAGGTGTCAAATATGGCTGGGAGCTGAGCTGTGCAGTAGATAAAGCTGAGGACCCATGTCTGGGCTGATCTTACTGCTTTTGAACTGGGTAATCATTTCGTATGTTTGTATGTACCCCACTCCCATGTGTGGAAGAATGAGTTTAATATGTTTTTCGAGTACTTGGAGCCTTAACAAAACTAGCACCATAAAAAAATTCCCATAGGAAGTGAACATTTGTGTTCAAAGGTAGAAACTATGAAAAATAGGGGGTAGGCATAGATTATTTTTCTTTGTTATTCACTCTGCTTATTGAGTTCCATTTTTTTCGGTACATTGGATGGCATGGAAGGAAGGCTTATAGGGGAAGTAGGATCATATAATTAATGATTGTATAACAATGCAAACAAAGATGAACCAATTCTGGTTAGGCAACCTGTGTTTTGTAACTAATATTTTGTTTTAAGGGTGTTTGGAGGCATTGAGGGTGTTTGTAGAGGTGTATGTAATTCTGTTTCAAAGCAAATAACAGTGGGTAGTTTATAAACATTAATTAAGCCACGTGGTGTGTTTATAGGTGAATGTTGTTCAGTAGCTAGGAATCAGTTACACATTTTTTCAGAGGGCATTCAGTGACACAAGGTAAATCAGTACATGAAGAAATTCCCTCAGTTCTTGAGTCATAGAATCTTTTAGGTTGAAGATGACCTTTAAAATCATCAAGTCTAATTGTTAAACTAACAGTGCTAATACCACCATTAAACCATGGCCTTAAGCCCCTTGTCTGCATCTCTTGGTGACTCAACTGTTTCCCTGGGCAGCCTGTACCAATGCCTGTCAACTTTCAGTAAAGAGATTTTTCCCAATATCCAATTTAAATCTCCCCTGGCACAACTTGAGGCTGTTTCCTCTTGTCCTATCACTTGTTACTTGGGACAAGAGACCAGAAGCTGTAACTGCAAGACAATAGTTCTAAATAGTAACAAAGCAGACTTCTGTTGTTTTAAGTAAGGAATGTTTCATTAGGTTTCCCTGTAATTCCAAGGTAATGTTTTGAGAACTGTTATATAGTTTTTGTATAATATAATTATGGAACAGAATTAAAATATATTGTTGTATAGTGTAATGTATATATTTAAATATGGTATGCAATAATTTGTATAGTTTTAATTGATGTATAATTTTAAAGGACTTGTATAAGATCAAAATACTTTGTTTTAAAACTTTAATTTTAACTTCTTGACATCATTGATGATGAAGTACAAGATGTGGTGCCCATAAACCTATAGGAATAGCACAGTAGGTTAAATAGTCACACCAGAAGGCCATGCTGCCATC
>NW_010257734.1:0-9968 GCF_000690775.1 Eurypyga helias
GAGACCTTACTGCTCTTTACAACTAACTACCTGAAGAGAAGAGGCAGAGCGGTGGGGGTTGGTCTTCTCTCCTAAGTGACAAGTGATAGAACGAGCAAATGGACTCAAGTTCCTCCTGGGTAGTTTTAGATTGGGTATTAGGAAAAATTTCTTCACTGGAAGGGTTGTCAGGCATTGGAACAGGCTGGTCCAGGGGGGGGGCTGGAGGTACTTAAGAGATGTGTGGATGAGGTGCTTAGGGAAATGGTTTAGCAGTGGACTTGGCAGTGCTTAGTTAACAGTTGGATTTGATTATCTTAAAGGTTCTTTTCCAACCTTAAAGTTTCTATGATTCTACTATTCTATACCTGCTGGTTATATGCTTAGTGGTGTAGCCCACCTTGCAGCTGGCCTTTGCTGCAAGGTTGTGCTGCTCTTTCTTGGTGGTCTATTGGGACCATCTTGTTTTTTGGAGAGCTGTTTTCCAGCTAGTCAGGCCCCACGCTGTACTGTTCTATGAGGTTATTCCATCCTGGGTAATGGACTTTGCATTTGCCTTGGAACTTAATATGATTCCTGTCAATCTGTTTCTTAACCTGCTGACATCCCTCTGGCAGTAATGCCCGACAATATATCAATTGTTCTACCAATTTACTAAAATATGTGAGCTTGTGATGCTTTCCTTCCAGGAAAGTAAAGAAGGTCAGTGATAAAGATACTAAAGAGAGTTGGCTTCAGTACTGACCCCCTCATGACTGCTATTGGTACTTTACCGTTAGCTGGACCTCATGCTGTGATCACAGCCGTTTGAGTCTGGTAGAGCAGCTAGGTTTCCACCTAGCTGATAGGTCACTTGTGCAAACTGTATGTCCCTAATGTGCCAGGGTACCATGGAAAACCTTGGTAAAGGCCTTGCTAAAAAGCAAGATATGCAACACCCATTGCTCTTCCTGTGTCCACTGGGTCAGCCGTCTCATTGCAGAAGGCAGTCGGCTTGGTCAGACGGGATTTGCCCGAGATAAAACTGTGCTGCCTGTTCTAGTTGTCTTGACTTTCATGAAGTTTCCAGGGGAGCTGGCTAGGTAACCTACCCAGGATTGAGGTTAGGTAGCCTGGCCTATTGCTTCCCTGTCCTACCTCTTGGCCTTCTCGAGCCAGTGGCTTATATTCAGATCAGGAATGAAATTCTTCGGAAAAGCTGCTGTTTCTAGCAAATACACTGTTTACTTTCCGTCCTGAGAAGTACGATGTTTTGTTTTGGGCTGGCAAATTGGCTTTGTAACTTGTAAGTAGAGATTTTACTGATTACAAAATGAGAACTTTGCAGTTACGTGACCTATTAATCTGTCAATCTGTTTCTCAAATTTGCTTTAGTCTGGAATTTTAGAAACCATACCATAATCTAATGTATCCTGCTATGTTGGTTCCTTGTAGCAAACATGTAATTCTGGTCCATTCAAATAGGGAAACTTGGGTCTGAACCTACTTTGGTATTTCTGTTTGAATAAAAAGCTGGCTTTTGAAGTTAGTCACAGTTTTTTCCACTTGCTAAATTTTGGTTTCTGTTTCAGAGATTAGAGGTAGTCCACAGTAAACACCCTTAAACACATAGGGGTGGGCTCACATATCCTCAGTGCTGAGTGTCTTGTTTTCCAGGTTTGATTCCATTGTGCCTGAATAATAGCTAAGGTAGACCAGATCTCTAGAGCATAAAGTGAGAATGAGAGGGTTTAATTAACTTTATTCCATTCTAAGGCTTAATTATTTGTCCTAAGTTAACTTAAATTCAAAAAACCACCCCAAAACAAAAAAAGCTTTTTTTGCTCCACTAGCACGTGTAGGCTTTTGTGTAAGCTTTCAAATTCTGCAGGACACCTTTACAGGAGGGAATATGAATGCTGGGAGATCTGGGCACTCTCTTCTGTACCTAAGCAGTGCAGTTCAAATACCCATTTCATAACACCTGCTAGGAGTATTGTTCCAACAGTATCACTAGTGTGGGGTGGTTTTAAAAAAACACTTGCAAGTGGTGATGGCTTGCATAATCCAACTGCTCTGTAGCTGCCCAGAGAGTATATTACATTAGCGGCGTTAGACTAATGTGATACGTGGTTCTTCCTGAGAGGAAGATACGTACTTACACATTTTCATAAATGGGGTGAGTAACAGTGGAACCTCCAAGTTCCCAAAAAGGGGCCCTAGAACATTAATGTATTACTTGAGAATTTAGGGACTAATGTATAGCCCTTATTCCAGGGTGATCATCTTAATGACTTCTTCTAAGGAAGGAACAACTTCTCCACTTGCAAAGGTAGTGAGAAATGCTAGCTAAAGCGTGCACAGAAAAAAGTGTTAGAGGAATTGTAACTTAACTATTCTGCTTTCTCTATTTCACTTTCGCTTGCAGACAGAATTTCCCTGAGAATGGGTGGGGTCATACCACGTGCATAGGTAGTTTGTTTTCTTCCCTTAATGGCAATTGATCAGCTTTATTTTTCCCTGTACACTCCAATACTTCATGTAGCCCTGTACATCACTATGAAACCTGGCATTCCACAGTCCCATTTTCTGCACAGCATGTATAAATTATAAATTAATATCCTGTTTTACTTACCTGTTAGAGAAATGGCTCTTTGAATTCTGCACTGCTAATTTTAAATTCACACCTTCTGTCCCTTTTTTGAACTCTGTAGGTTGTACTTGTGCAAAGCAGTTTCAGTTAGACAAAGACATGGAAAATAACTATTGAACCTTATTTACTAACTACAGCTGTCTGGAATATTATGTGAACAAGAGTTACAAAATACGTCTGTTAGACGTTTTGAAAATGGGGTCAAAGTGGGTCAGACAAGATGGGGAAGAAATTGTATGTCAGAAAATTAAAGTCATGCTGCAGAGATCAGACCTTTACTTCACCTGTAAGTATAGCTTTGAAAATAAGATTATACATGATGCATTTCTGCTAGATGTGCTGAATATGACATTTACTAGTGATGTGATGTTTTGTAATTAGGCGTGAGACCAGGAAAAGGTCCTGTGTGTCTCTTGACCTTCTATTCCTGTCCCTTGTTGACAAAACCCATAAAACTGGTTATTATCCAAACTTTTCCCTATTCAAGGAAGGAAGTAACAAAGGAACTGGAGGACAAAAGGGCTGAGGGGGCTTCACACTCAGTAAGAAGTGTCTACTGAAAGAAGATTGCGGTTGAACTCTAGCACAGCATGAAATTAAGTTATTCTATTACATGGTCAGTCTAACCCATAATTTAAAAAATCCCTAGCAGAATGGAAACTAACAGCTAGCGAACATAAAAAGCTCAAGCAGATGTTAAAGCTGTCTCATGCAGTAATAACCAGCAGTTGCCCATTCTCCCTATTAAAATATTACAGATGTGGATAGGACAAACTATCCACATGGTTTTCTGATTTTACATTCTCAGAAGCGCATTGTTGTCATAGGCCATGGTAAAATGAACTTAAGTTTTCAAGTGTTTTATGGTGGATTTGTTAATGTGCGGACACAACACAGGAAGTTGGCTCTCCTCTAATTTATAGGCACATCAACAATCATATTTTCATCAGCAGTCTGTCCCCAGACGTATCCACTGAATGTTAGTTTAGTGAAACATATAATAGGTGATCTAATTATCTTTGAATTTTAGAATCTGAGAAGTGTAATCAACATAGTGCAACGTGCCTAAGTATCGCTGTGGTTTGTATGCTGTATTCTCGATGTAACATTGACTTCTTTTTTTAAACTTTCAGACACACCATAAACACATTTCCTGCCTGGTCAATTTGACCTGTGAACAGTGTTAAAGTTACCCATGGAGCTGCTGAGTTTTGTCTGTGGATCGCAGAACCAGATTTTTCTGCAGGTGATGGAGCAAGAGGTATCTGTTGCCTTTTAACCTACTCACTCCTTTTTTGGTTTGTGTGAAATTATTATGGCATTTGGTATTTAAATGCTAACTCTTCAGAGGGATCTAATTTCTGTTGTCCTCTGAAGTAGGTAGGTCATCTTTACGTTTTCTGTGGAGCTGATCTTGTAGGAAACCATGCAGTAGTCCCCCCTTACTGCCTCTCTGTTGCCAGACTAGAAAAGAGAGGCAACTTCCCATCTCTGCTGTGGACTGACCATTGCAGTTGGTACTAAAATGTTACTCTGCTGCTCTAACATTTTCAAATATAAACCTGTTCATTTTTCTTCACTGAAGGGGCGGTGAGGCACTGGAAGAGGTTGCCCAGAGAAGCTGTGGATGCCCCATCCCTGGAAGTGTTCAAGGCCAGGCTGGAGGAGGCTTTGAGCAACCTGGTCTAGTGGAAGGTGTCCCTGCCCATGGCAGGGGGGTTGGAACTAGATGGTCTTTAAGGTCCCTTCCAACCCAAACCATTCTGCGATTCTATGATTCATTTGCTTTTTAAGGTATCTATAAATGTTTTTATGTTAATTGAAGATCTGAATAGAGTGAATATGGCCTGGATGGGAAATGTTTGAGTGAGAAACTCAGTTTTAGTTTGGAAACATACCCTCGCGTACTACCTTGAGATTACCATAGTCCTCATGGTAGACATGTGTTGCAATTCGTCAGATTTATTGAAATGGTTTTTATTAGAAGGTTGAGCAAAAGTGACAGTGAAGGCCAAAATACAGCTCAAAGAGCTCAGTGTAACAAATGGTGTAACACTGGAGGTAAAAAGACATATGCTGGTTGTCCTGCAGTTGTGCTGTGTGGGTCTCCCTGATGAACTGCAGTGTACCCCTCTGGATAAGGAGGAGAAATCTGAAGTTTTATGTCCTTTGTTGATGACACGACGAATGAAAAAATTTTCTAGAGGGGACGACTCTGAATTTTGTTAACAGTCATTTCTCTTACATGGTCTTCAGGGTTCAGATCTGTGGCTTTGGGCTTATAGAGTTAAATCTCTGCATTTGAATGGGTGTGATATCCTTCCATCTCAGAAAATGTACAATGGCTTACAAACAGTAACCATTTTTAAAATAAAATAAGTAATAATCTTAGCAACACATTGTTTCTATGCATGCATTCTTGTCAAAATAATGTCTTTAAAATGGACAGCTCTTAAAAAGAAAGAGGAGGAAGCTCAAGCTTTTGCCAGCCAGAACCTGGAACACATACAGTGTCCAGACTTCTTCCGTGTTGGTTTTGTGTTTGTTAGATGGTTTTCTACCAGTAGTTTTCATTAAACCCATAGCGAAGCCTTCCACGAATAAGAAAACTTCTCACTGGAAATAGCTGTAAAAGCATTTTAGCCTACTTGTCTCTTTAATTCAGAAATAAGTTCTAGTATTTGGAAGGTATGCCTTTGACTAGGGGTTTTATTGGAATTGTTCCCACAGGCAATATTTGCATTTGGTGTGTGTCCCCCTCCCCCATTCCCCCACCCAAAAATAGCATGTTGGTGCCATACAAATATCTGTATTTGAACCTTAGTTTTTGACCAGTATCTTTTTTGTTTTATCCTCAAAATATACTGATTTCACTCTCATCCAGGCTTACGTAATAATGTATTAGGTTAGGACAGGGAAGTAGCTCAGGTTTTGATCAGTTTGACATTGTTTACCATACCTGAAGACTTATGTTCTTTGCAGGAAATACCGAAGTATTCTCCCAGAGTTCAAATTCATTAATATTTTTCTGTTTCCAAGCAGAGCTAATATCAACTCCCTTTTGTCTATTTAGCTCAAAAAAATGCTTCCTTCGTGGCTTTTACTTTTAAGAATAGTTGTAATTAGTTTGGAAATTACTCTGATGAGCTTGCAGTTTAACTTTTATTGGGTTTGTTTTATGGGTAAAAATTAGTTTTGGCTGTTTTCTTAATTGTCTGAATTTTGTGTTGGAGGGGGTGGCCATGGTTGTTAGGGATGGAAACCTGGAGAAGAATTAATTGCCATGGTGATTAGGGATGGAAACATGGAGAAGAATTAATTGCCATGGTTTGAAAGCATTAAATTGTGTTGAAAACAAAGATAATAAGAAGAGAACAGAGACAAAGAGGAGCTGGGCTTCTAGTGCAGCTTTCTTTTTTTTCCCAAAAAAGTTTAGGTTTTTATATTAAGTTTCATCGAAATAAAACACAAGAAGACACTTTATCCAGCCTGCATCTGATACTATATCCACAAATTTCAGTGCTCCTAATAAGAATTATTTGTGTTTATCAAAGTATTCACAAGCTGTCAAAATAAAGGCAGTTAAGAAATGTAAATGTTGAGATTTTTATCTTTGAAATACAACATAAAAGTTTTCTGATTAGAGTATAGAAAAAATCAAACCATTATCCCCATACTGGCCTCTATTTCTTGTGTAGAAAATATTGGGGAGGTGGGGGGAGGGCAAAATAAAGGGTGGTTGAGAAGAAAGTCCCTTAAAGAACAATATGATTCAGGCCTTTGTGCCCCAGGGCGTTTTATAGACTGAGAGGGGGAGTCACGGTTCATGAGTGCTCTATGATGGTAACACCTCTATTACTAGAAGAGTCAGGATCCTTGTCACCTCAAGCACTGTCTGAGTGTTCAGGACATGGAATCTGAGTTGCCACAAAATAGGCACATCTTTTAAGGCTAGTGTTTGGCCATCACTTACTAAAACCCTCTAGGAATAACTACTGTTGAGGTCCAAACAGTGGGGCTTAAACTCTGTGTGTTGGTGCATATAAATGTGAGTTGTCAAAATGTAGGTTTCAGCTGGTATTTATCTCTACAGGCACATTTTACTTGAACATCTACTTCTGTGTACACGACTGCCTGGTTGCACGTTCAGAGATTTTTCTGAAAGCTTGTTCCAGAAATGTCAAAGTTAGCTCCCTCTGCCTTAGCTCGTGTTCCCATTACCACTGAGAAATAATCCTCGTGCAGAATGTGTAATGGAGCAGCTATGACATCGTCTTCTGAAAAAGACCTTTCCTTCTTGGGGAGTAGGTTGTTGCTATTGCTTGGTGGCCTGGTGTTGTCATAACAAAGAATGAAAGGGCGAGTTGACATCTTTTATTAGGCAACTGGTGTATTTCGGAAAAGAATAGACACATTCTTCAGACCTCATTTTCTTCTTCTAGTTGGAAATGGCCTTGTACTCATCTTTGAAGGATGCGTCAGCTTGGCTGGTTCTTGTCCCGGCTATGTTGTTTGTTCTTACATTATTTGTTCTTACAAGACTTGTTTGCTGTGGTATGTCAGGCAAACCTGTACCTTCTAATGTTTCCTATTGCTATAAGGCCTAAAATTACTAAATATTAATGGACTATTAAAGTTATATCTGGCATGTTTTTCTGGCATTTACCCTTAAATTACTTTGCCTATTTTTCTTTTTCTCTAGGAACAATGTTTGTTAACATTGTCATTTTAAATCCTAAAATATTGAAAATTCTTCTATAATAATTTAAAATAGAATGCATGTGGTACTATTAACACAGCAAAAATAATTGTCTTAGTGTAAGCAAGCTACAGCAAATAAAGGAAGTTGTACATGCATGATGAACAGGTATAGAGGATACTTCAAGGTAGAAAAAGGGGCAAAGCTTTATTTTAAAACAGTAATATTAAAAAAAAAAATATACCATGTTTTCTAGTATTTGATGTCTTTTACACCAGAGTACTTGATATGAGTATTTTATTAAATACTTCTTTAAAATTAACTAAATTACTTCAGTCTTTTACAGAATTACATGGTTTATAGCATTCTCTTATTACTTAACTGGATTCTAGCCTGTATCTTGTTCATTGGTCATAAAATAATATAAAAGTAAACTAAATGCCTGCTATCCCACAGATGTTTGGTAATCCTGCAATGAATTCATTCTAGCAATTTTCATTACAGAAATGGTCGGTGACTGCCTTTTGCTAGGATCTGAGTTTCTTTTCTGTGCTGTGTCCTTCTTCAGTGAGTTCTTGTATCAGTGGTAAGAGCAACAGCAAGGTCTGGTAAGTCTCCAGTGCTGTGACTGGGCCTTATGCTTGAGACTGTTGCAGGAGATTCCTTCTCTTAGGATCATCCCAGAGTGTCCAGGTTGGAGATCTGTCCAGCCCCATCTTCTGAGGTGTGTGAATTCTGCCCATGTGATGTTACTGGGAGAAGTGCTCAGTAAAATGAAATTAAGGAGATGATTTCCTAGGTCTTCTTGTAACATTTTCTATGCTGGGTCAGTTAGTATGGAAATGCCTAATTTTTCAACTCCTAAAAATGAGATTGAATGTAATTTATAGGTATGGAAGTACCTTTGGATATCAGACATCTGTAACAATATTACCCAGGCAAAATGTCTAATGCTGATTCTATGCTCCTTTTCCCAGTCCTAGCAGAGTCTTGCTGGGATTTTTCAGAAAAGATTTCTAAATACCCCTACTCAATTCAGCAGTTAATATGTGCTTTTTGAGAGTATTCCATGCAGCACTTTGAAATTTGATGTATATTATAGACAGGTAGCAGATTTTGTCAGGAGTACCTTTAGGATTTATTTTTCTTTTTTGAGGATTAAACCAAGATGCAACATAAATGACTTTGTAGTCAAATGCCACTACAATCCTGAACATCAAAATCCCCATTTAAATGTGATCTGGGCTTCCTGTCTACCCCCCTAATCCTTGTGTCATTCCCCCTTGTGATTTTTTTGGAGAGCGTCCTGAAGAAGTTCTCCTCAGACAGAAAACCAGGTTGACTTGACTTGGGCATTTGGAGTCAACAGGAAGCAGAATAAGGGAGGGAGAAAGAAACAGATGCTGGAGCATCTGGCTTGAGAATTGAATAGTAATTGACCGTACCAGCCACTGGATGTCACTTGTTCCACATAAATATACGTAAGAAGTATAGCCTGGCAGCAGAGAAAATCGTTTGGGTGTCTGTTGTGAACATGGAAATGGTGCCTAGGTGAGCATGGGCAGCAGAATTTTTCTTTCTCTGCCTTGTGTTTTTTCGTCTGAAAATCAAGAGAGGTTAAGTTGTAGTGACATCTTGCCACATTGGAGCACAAGATACTTGCAGCCGGCTTTTGCTGATGTTACCCTGTAATGCTTCATAAGTGCGGTTTAAGTGTTGGATTTTCCCAGGTGTAACCATAAGATAGGCATCAGGAAGAACCTACAGCTACTGTGTTGATCTCCATCCCCTCTGTAGCGTTAGCATTGACTTG
Source organism: Eurypyga helias (assembly GCF_000690775.1). Lineage (NCBI taxonomy): Eukaryota > Metazoa > Chordata > Aves > Eurypygiformes > Eurypygidae > Eurypyga > Eurypyga helias. The sequence goes on from NW_010257734.1 coordinate 9,124, forward strand.
CACCATGAGTCAACAGAAATGTGGTTTTCACAACAGTGCTTTTGATCTCCTGTGCATTTGTAGGCTTGTCTTAAAGACAAAAATGGGGGTGTAGAGAAAGATATGTCAAATGCAGAGAAAGGGAAGATGCAGCCAAAAAAACCCCCAAAAAACCCAGCCCCAAAAGCCCACAGGAAGGAACAAAACCAAAGAGGAAGTAGTCTCTTCTTGAGGTAGCGACCAGTCACTGCAGATTATCTCGCTAAGGAAATGCGCATCTTGGAAAGAAATCTGTCGGCGATGTCAGCGCAAGTCAAATTCTGACTGTCCTTCTGTGTGTTGGCGTATGCAGTTACACCTGATCGGGTCACGCGTTGTGCAAACAGAACTGTGCCTATATGTGCAGCCTGCCTGTTGTGTCAGTCCTGATGGCAGTGTATGTATGACAGTATTATCAAGAGATTGGAATAAAAGGAAGAATGGTATTCTCTTGACTAAGGCACGGAGAACTGTGGTAACTCTTTTTCACTTACAAGCCAATGCACATAGAGGTATCCCTCAGGCAGAGCACACCGTCACATCACTAGTTCTTTCCTAAGTGTACTGCGTTGTTCTGAAGTGCTATGGCATTCTTGCAAAGAACCCCAAGCAAACAAACAGAACTGTTCCCTGTCGTCTGGGAAGCAACATTTAAAAAACCAACCAGTGAAAAATCAGTTCTTATTTTTGCTTCTAACCAAAACTTTTTGTGCAAAATGAAAACATATGTTCTTGTATCTTACAAAATTCTGTGCATTTGATTTCAAAGAATCAAGTTCAAGTGTGGGTCCAATCTAAAAGCCAGCAATTATTGTTAACAATTTTCT
>NW_010257735.1:0-21775 GCF_000690775.1 Eurypyga helias
CCCCGCGGGGCTGCCGTCGCCAGCGGGGTCTGGGGCAGCCTGTCCCGCGGGTCCCCCAGCCCCTCGCCCCTTCAGCCCCGGCGACATCAGTGAGGACCAAACCGCATCGCACACTCAGCATCTTCCCGTTTCCATGGAAACCCCCTGGCTGCAGCATCCCCAGCCAGCGGCGGGCACTGGACCACGGAATGCTGCAGATGCTCAGCATGGTACCACAGCACCAGCCCTCACAGTCCCGGTCCTGAACCTCTGTGTGGGCTGGGATCGTGTGTCCTTAAATCTTTCATCCAGCCAGAGACCTGAAACCTAGACTCTTAAATCACAAATCAGTAGAATTGATTACTTTCAAACTAATCCTTACATGTTTTCTGGCTGAGGTGTGCCACGGCGGATACCTGTGCAAGGAAGCTGAGCGAGTACAGAGGGGGCTGGAGCAGCATTGCCCCAGTTCAGAACAGAACACCCTGGTTTTGCAAGTAAATACACTGGAAATTTCTTTAAAGGTGGACTCAACAAGATATTCTGCCCTAAAGTAATTAATTCAATTTGAACAAAACCCTCAAAAACAAAGATTAAAAAAAAAAAAAATTAAAAGGAAAGATTGCTCCAAAGCAGATGAACGACAGGACTATTCTGCAAATACAAAAAGAGGTGAGCAGTTTTGACTTGAGGGGAAATTCAGTTTTCTAAAGCAACGTCTATATTCCCATCCACCCCAAATATGAGCAAAAACCACAGTGCCAACCTCAGTGCCAGCACACAGACGCAGCAAGCCTCGAGTGTTTTCTATGGTGACCCCTTTCCCTCCCCCGGCCCTGGTAGGGAGTCGAAGACCTGCCAACAGGTAAAAGCCTCAAGCTCGAAGCGAAACACTAAAAGCACCCCGGGAAGGTCTTCCCTCACTGCCCACAGCCTCTTCGGCTGGCACAAAGCTGCTCGGCTCTGCCCAACCCCAGCAAGGGATAGTGGCTGCAGACCAAGGGCAGCTGTTGCAGACAAAGGGCTCCAGTGAGGTTCAGCAAAACCAAATTTGATGTCAGAAATAGGGGTTTGTTTCTTTTTTACCCTTCCCGGTTTAAGTCTGCCGTGAGCTTCACCACAGCTGGGTGATCCCTGAGCCCTGCACGCTGGGTACCCCAGGCTTTCCATCCCGATGCCGGAGAGGGGAAGGGCTCAGGGGAGGGAAGAGAGCTTGTTTAAGTGCTCTGGATGGCTTTTTCTCGAGAAAACACCAACAGATGCAGAAAGAGTCTGAGGCAGCAGGTGCCCGTGCCCTTTGTATGCAGCCAGGGCAGCGGGGGGATGCGGTCACAGGGGCTTTGCCCATCAACAGCTTTTCCTGGCTGCTGTGGGAAGCAGGTGCTTAATCCCTTCTTCTCCCCTTTGTCCGCAGCAAAAACAGATGGGCAGGAGAAAGCAGATGGGGCAGGGATGTCGGGTGGTTATTTCCCACCTCACAACCACCAAGCCCAGCTTCACAGCTCAGCACTGAAACACGGAGCCCAACTTCCCCTTGGGTTCCCGGCTTTCAGTGTCACGTTTTCACCCAGAGCTGCTCCCGTTGTTCATCCACACCCAGCAATGGCACGGGAAGTCTGGAGTAAGGAGAGCAGATGGGGCACCCCCCATCTCCTTGGTCCAAACAAGACCAGGGAACACTTTTGGCTTGGGTATTTTAGACTGGATTGGATGAATTCTTCATCCAAAACATACGGCATCATTGTGCTAGCCCCATGCTGTTCGAGCGAGCTTCCAGAAGACTCCCCCATGCCAACAGAAATCCTGACGATCGCTGTCCTCATCCTGTGCTGCTGCCAGAGCCCCGGTGCCACCAGGCTCCCGCTGCGTGCAGACAGCGCAGAGGAGCACGAGTCCTGCACTTGATACTGCAAGGCAACAGGTCCTTCCTTCTCTTGCAGCCCAAGAGAGAGACAGTTTATCATCAAAATTCATGCTGGTTCTGTTTAAGGTAATTTCAAGGAAACGCTCTGTCCCTCATAGCTGTAAACGCGGCTACACGGAGTGCCCAGAGCCACGGCAGCCACACCATGCCCAGCAAGGGATGGGAACACATACCTTCAACATGCAACTCGTGGTTTGCCTGGCAGGTTGGGGTCCATTGCCCAGCACACAGCCACTTCCCTCGGGCTGCAGACCACATTACCCACACGATCACACCCAACCTTGCAGGGGGAAACCTTCTCAGCAAGGACCCAAAACTCCCAGGGCTTGAAGCTCAACCAACAATAAACCTACACAGACCAGCAACATTTTGGCCAAGTGATCCTGTAGCAACAACCAAACGCCCTGGAAAAAAACCCAGTTGGGGTGTTTTCATACTTGTCCTTTCCTGCAGCAGCACATTAGCCCCTCTGTACAGGCTCTTTGCTGCCTGAGTTGTAAGTGGGATGCTGCTGAGTTTATTACAGAAGCAGAGGGGTCGGCGCGGCAAGATCCCCGGAGGCTCTGTCCCCCACCGCTGCTTAGCTCAGGTTGCGTTGTTTAATGGACTGGTTTACAAAAAGCACGTCTGTTGTAAGCCCCTGCAGTGTCTTATAAAAATCAGCACCAACAATAAGCCGCGAGCTTGGCTGCGCGGCTTCGCTGCTCTGCTTCGCGAACGGGTTATTGCTTGTAAAACCCCTCGCTGGAAGGAGGGGCGCCCTACGAGGGCAAGTCAATGATGCCTTTTGATATGTTAAATAAAAAGGCCCCCACACTCGACTTTTTTTTTTTTTTCCAAAGGAATATTTGATATTTGTTGCTCTGGGGTGTCCAGAAAGGAAAAAAAAATTACTGGCCCATTAACAACTGCCCCTTGGCCTGTTTTTCCGGATTTAAAACAATGTACTCAAAATTGGCAGCCAAGTCAGCCTTAAACATTTGTTTTGCCTCAGATTATTTGCAACACCCTGTAAACTCAGTGGCTTTTCACTCCCTTGCTAAGGGGATTTCTCCTATACATTTTTCCATGTGTCTCCAACATATGGAACAGTAAAAAAAAATGTAGCTGGTGTCATGAAATATTTGGGGGGTGGGGGGGCCTTGGGGAGGAGGTGTGGGACTCAGATCAGTGTGACCTGGAGGAGACCTGGGCCCGAAGGAAGCTCATGTTTTTATGAGCCAGGAAATTGCAGGCTCAGCTTGGGCCGTGCCAGTTGTCCATACGTGTCCAAGTTTCACATCGTAACTTGGGTCTCGGTGGAGTCGTGGAGAGAGACGTACATGGGGACAGATGGCAGCTGCATGGGGGCGGGGGGTGTCACCCGCACCGAGAGGTGGGCACCAAGAGGTGGCTCAGCAACCTGAGGGATGGCCAGGAGAAGACAAGTTGGTGATTGGGGAAAACATCAAAGAGCCAGGCAAGGGAGAAAAAGAATTCAGCTGATTTCCCCCCCCAAACTCCACAACTGCCAGAAAGTTGATGAGTTGGGAACAAGTTGCCAAGACTCCCTATTTCCTAGGAGCATGAATGAGCCTGGAATGCTTCCCTGTGCCATTTAGCAGCAGAGACAGCCATCCTCCTGCAAGGTACCAGCTCCCCATGAGGCCGCTCTACCCTGCCCGACAGGATTTACCTTGAGCGGGGGCTGGCCGAGGAGATGGTGTGAAGGGAAGGAGTGAAGAAGCACACAGAGAGGTGTGACCGAATGATGGAGAACCACAGGTTTAAGGAAAGGGAGAAAACCAACACACACTAACCTATAGAGCAGAGAGAGCTGCCAAGGAGATACCCAAGGAGCACTTAGAGTTTTCCTCTATACATCAGCGGGAGAAGAGTTCAGCTGAGCCTGAGTTTCCCAAACACATTTTCCCTGTCTCCGTCTGAAAATTTTACCAGGGCCAGGGATTTCTGGGTGCTTCGCTGGCAGCCCTGAGGTCTCGGATGCCCACTTGTGCATTGCACACGAACCACAGCATCGCTGGCAGCAGTGATCCAGACACACCGGTGTGCACAAGGGACGGTAGATGGAAGCGCATCGGCCGCGGGCAGCAAAGCTGGTGTTGCCCAGCGCGCAGCATTCAACACGTACCCACCGTGCCGCCCACACCACCACGCTGCGCTCTAGGAAACCCTGCTGAGACACTCAAAAACCTGAATCCCTTTGCTTCGCTGAACCACAGAAGAGAGCAACGGATGGTGCCCAGCCTTCCCAGACATTCCCTCTGCTCCCACCCAGCGATTATTCCCATTGAGTTAGAGGGCTGTGATACAGTTCCAGCCCATTGCCATTCCGGCAGTGGGTGGGCATCCAAAAGCACAGGCAGGCTCCTACCCTATTCCAGCTGCTCCCCCCACTCCCCACATAGGTGCTGCGGGTAGCCCGCGCACAAACATCACTCAAGGACCACCTGTTAGGGAAATCCTCAGCAGAGCACCCCAATCCCAGGAAATGAGTGATTTAGCCTCCTATTTAAATAAAAGGCAGAAAATTAATTAAGCAAGCCCAAATCTGGCACTTCCCAGCTTTCTTCGATAATGTTGTTTCAGTGCAGGTTTTAGGGGTGACTTGCACAGCCCAGTAATGCTCCAGCAACAGCCCGGGGGCACTTGCTCGGGCTGAGCAGAGAGTAAATTCTACCTCCTCTTGCCCAGGCTGTTTCAGCTCTTTGCACAGTGCCTACAGCAACCCCACCGAGCCAGACAATGCCATCTGGGCCAGAGCAAGGTCTCTCCAGGGCACAAAACCCATCCAGGAACAGCTTTTGAGCCAAGCACTGGCACAGTCAAAGAGTCCAGGAGCCTTAGCCAGAAGTCTTCAGCCAAAACTTTCCTGCGTAGGGAGGACACAACCAGTTTCTCTCCCTCGCTTCGCTCCTTGCACCGGGCAGACATTAGAGGGTGACAAAACCCCACTGTCTTTTTGGGAAAATCCCCATCTACCTGCTCTCTGCCTTCAGCTTCCCTGTTTGGTGCTGGGGTCCAGGCACATGTCCCAGGGGGAACAGCCCACATTCAAGCTCCAAACAGACCCCAGCCCATGGCTGTGGGCTCAGAGAGGGCACTACATACGTATACCTTGACAAGGGCAAAGGGGAGCACAGCTCTCCTGCCTCACCCCTCTTGGGTCAGGCGAGCTACAAGCAGGGCTGGAGCGAGGGCGAGCAGAAGGCTGGAGTTTGTAAAGTGGCATCCAGCTGTCATCACTGGCATTTGTCAAATGAAGTGACCACTCTCGGGACAGGTACTATTTCAAAAGTGGACATCACTTTAAAAAAGTGCTAATGTACAAGGCTGTCAGGTCCTGGCCTCAGGAGCAAGATTGGTTCTCTGATGTTTGGGGGAAAGATAAGGCCACGGCGCGATCGCCGGCCGCGGCCGCTCCCCAGGAGGGACTGCAGCCTGGGCTATTTCTGCGAGTCACTCAGCAGAGAGCACGCAGACCTGGTCTTCCAGAAATGTTTGATCAACAGCCTCCTCCTCATACTGCTGCTACAAAGCAAGTCACCCCGGGCTGGGAGGTGAGCTCCAGCCTGTGCAGCTCAACGTTGTTGGTCCCCAGCGTCTCCCAAAGCCTTCCCCCTCCATCTGCACCCCACATGCAGGGCTGTGCAGTTCATCATAGAGCACGGAGACAACAAACCCTCAGTTAAAAGCAGAGCTGAAGCACACAGCAAAAACTTTACAGAGTTAAAACTTCACATATTTCAAGCTACTCCTCAAGATATCTGTGAAGGAGGGCTTATTTTCATAGAGCAGGCAGCAGCTTCCGCTCCTGCTCCTAACCCCAAGTGCTCTGCTCACCGAGGGATGCTTCCTCTGAAGCCTGAGAGTTTTCCCCAAAACCAATCCCCCTCCAGAGGCCAAGAGGCAAGGTGCAAGCCTTTACCCCAGTGTCCATCACTCCATGCCCCCAAAGACCAGAGCATGACCCACAACAGGCTTATTTGAGCCCACACCTCTCCTTATTTAATACCACTCCAGCAGGGAAGCTCCCTCAGCCCTTACTTCTACAGTAAGGCCACCTGAAAGCTGTCTATCCATTGCATTTTAGGAGAAAGAGGAAAGGAAAAAAACCCAAAACCCAGAACTCAGCACCTGCATTTCTCCTTCTCACTTCCACTTCCAGGGATAGCCAAGCCCCAGGCTGAATGCTCTTAGGATTCTTAGAGATTATCGACCTGGTTTATTATGTTAGTTCCAAAACAGCTGGACCAGGAGCACTTCCTTTCAAAAAGCATGAAACAGCCTCTGTCTGATGAAGGGATTCAGTGTAATCTTCCTCCCAAGATGAGGAGAGATGTAATCCCTCCCCTCCGTCTTGTGGAGGCTCCGCACGCATGTGTGCATCCTGCACCCTCGTATCTGCTCAGCAGGACGTCCCCTCCAAACAACGCTCCCCAGACACCAGCACCACCCAGGGTAGAACACTTACGCCACCCAAAATAACACAAATAAGCAATCAACACCTTCCCACCCTACATACCATCCTTCCCACATGAAAAAACCCTCCGTGTATGCTGTGGTAAACACACCTTGCATTGAGCCAAACACCACCAGCATCGCTGCCGTCACTGTGGGGCTGGGGCTCGCACAGGGTTTGCCCCAGGGTGGGAAAGTCCTGCCCTTTCTCTAATTACCAGCAGGTTGTTCAGCTAATGAGCCCTCTTCTCTTCATTCCTGGGTCTTTACCAGCTGTGCTAACATCCCTTTCCTTCTTAAAATCAGAGTGGAGGTCTTCTTACTTGTGCCTCTGCTGCGTGGAGCCTAGCAGCTGGTCTGCTCTACATGGCTGGCAACAAAATGATCCTTAAAAGAACTTCCTTAAACGATGTAGTGCTTATCATTCGTGTTATAGCATAGTACGCTTAAATGGCATAGACAAATGAACACCAAGGAACTAAAATCATGCTACAGAAACAGAGAGGGCACCTTAATTGTTGTGCAACCTTTGGATTGTCGATTGTTTTTTGCAAGTGAGCGTTTTAGGGTAATTTAGTGGGGAAAAAAAAAATCCATTCTAAGTCAGAACACTTTTTTACGTGTTCTTCTATCTATGGATAAGGAAATATATATATTGATTTATAATAGGAATGCAGCAGTTTATTCTTTATTAATATAATGATGGGAGGATAGAGCTTGGTACTGAGCTTTAGAAAAAAGTGAATTAATAAAGCACCTCAGACAGCAAACCCAGAAAAACTGTCAGAGTTCTTCAGGGTGCTGAGCTGCTCACCCAACGCTGCGCACTCACTGCGCACCGACCACGGAGGGGTCTGCAGTTCTGCGAGGAAAAGCAAAAGACTCCTCAAAAACTGAAGCCTTGCAAATTCCAGTGAGAAACGAGGCATGCATATTTAAGTGAGGGTGATTAACCGCTGGCACAGCACACCATGGGAAGTGATGGATTTGCCATCTCTGGATGTCTTCAAACCGCAGCTGGATGCTCCCCGGGAGCTCCGTCCCAAACCCAGCCCAGGGCCTGGATGTGACCTTCCCTGGCACTGTGATTGCTACTGTTCACCTCACAGCCCCCCAAAACCACTGCAGGATGTAGATGAGCTCCTGATTATTCAATACACAAATGCATCGTTATCAGAGGCAGGTTTCTCATCAAGAGCCATTAGTGACACAGGCTGAGTGGGCACCTAACGGGTTAGGAAAAGAAAGGCAGACTTTCACAGACCCAATTTCCCCTCCAAGCTCTGCCTCTGACCCACGCTGTGGCTTTACGAGGGTTACTTCATCTCTCCGTGCTTTTGGCCCTCGGTTCTTCATCCTTGCTGTGAGTGTTCAGGGCAGGCATGTGTGGCAGGAATTCTGTGACGACGGGTTGTATCGTGCTCAGTGTGATGGGTGGGTTTGATTTTAGGGCTTTAAGACATTGTTTATAGATGAATTTTCAAGGGTTATGTACCTCTTGGTGGGAATAAGAAGTCTGGAGGTATTTCATTGCCAGCAGGCTCCGTGAATATATTGACTGTAAAAAACCTCTTAAAATTCTTCCACGCAAAAATTAATTTTCAGCTGGAACAAAAATAGGAAATTACGTAAAGAAAAGGATTAGAGGATAGAGGACTTTGAAGAAGGAAGGAAATCAGTGAACAGGCTATGGGAGAAACCAGACCTCTGTATCAATGTACAAACAGCTTCAAATACGTTATCACCAAGGGTAGAGCATGAGTTTTTAAGCTAATCTCCTCTGGGAGAAGGATGAGTTCACTCAGGGCCAAGAAGCCCAGAGGGGGAGGTTGCCATTACTGAGGCATTTCTAGGGGATGGAAAATCAGGAGTGATCAACCAGAAGAGCGCTGCAGGCACAAAGAAATAGAGAAGGGGGAAAAAAATCTGACCAAGGAGCTGGGCTGGATCCATGGGCTTGAATCAAACAGAAATGTCATGTATTTCACAGTGATTTTTATGGAAATTGTTAATATTAAGCATCACATTGAAGCAAGTTTTTACCAGCTGGACTGGGAGAGAGGAGATGTCAAAGCAGAATTGCAAGAATTTTTTTATTTTAATGGACCTTTTAACAATTCAGTGGTCAAGCTACTGGATGAATTTCGGCTTCAACCCATGGGAAACAGTATATACATCAGTCCAGGGGTCTGTCCCACCACTGGCAGAGGAATGGGACAGAGGAGGACAGCTGGAGCAGGCAGGGATGTGTCTGGGAGGGTGGTTACACAGCATCTCGCTGGCCTCTTCTTCCAACTTGGGTTACAAAATGGTGTAGACTTTGCTGAAGTAGTTGCAGGGAGCAGACGGTGATCTATGAAAGGTCCATGGTATGGTTTTGATGGATTTTCACGCTGTAGTCAAGCATGGAGGGTCAAAAAAGCAGGTTTTTTTAAAAGACATGCTCATCTGGGTACTGAAAGACTAGTACCCTGAGTCAGTCACTTGTGTTAACCTGCCCCATGACTTGGGCCCTTTCTAGGACCCAAATTTCAGAGCTGAGCTGAGCCTAAGCTGCAGGCAAGCAACGTTTTGGTGTTACTCAGTCAGCCCAGAGGATCTGCAAGCCCTGAGGAGGAGGAAACCAACAGCCTCCCATAGCAGCTCCCTGTTCAGCCCCCTGGGGGACTGTTCCCCCTGTCGTGCCACGGTCCCGACTCGGACCACTTCCACTCTGCTCTGTTTCCAAAAACCCATCTTTTTTTTTTTTTTTGGCAATGCTGCAGGGAAATATCAGAAGCACCCATGTGGCCTCCACTGGCTCAGAGAGGAGGTACCGGCTGTGGAAGAAACACCCCATTATTTAGCAGCTGTCAGGGTTAAGCTAAATAACCCTGGGATGGGGAAGGCTGGGCTTTGCGTGTGTACGAGCAGGAGAGGCAGAAAGCATCTTCCCCAAGGCGGCCGAAGAAAGCACAACCCGCGGACCAAATATATTGCACAAGGCTGCCCGGCGGGACGCCGGGTTTCGAAGAATGAAAAGAAGCCGGGGATGTCCTGGCAGACGCCGGGGCAGGGCTACGGGCAGACGAGCTCTGCCCATTCATCAGGGCCCGTCAGGCTCCCCGAGCCGGCCGTGGGATAAATCAAACTGCGAGAGGGGAAGGGGGGAAAAAAAAGTGTCCGAGGGGGGAGGTGGGGGAGCTGCGAGCCGGGGGGAGAAGAGGGAATGAAAAGGCAGCGCGAGGAGAGGAAAAACTAGATCAAAGGCAGAAATTCATCAGAGATAACGGAATTATTTATTTTTCCTGCTGCTAGTGGGGATTTTTTTTTCCCCCCCTTTGAGGCCCCCCAGGCCTTCTGGGCTCCTACGTCTCCAGCCAGTCTGTTATTCTCAGGCGTCCCATCACCCCACCCCAGCCACAAAGCAACATGTTCACTTCATCACGCTGCTCTGCTCTGCACAGAGAGACCTTTTGATCTCCGTCTCTCCAGTGTTTATGTGTGACAGTGCAAGAAATGTATTTACAGTACACGGGGCTCTGTTAGACACTGCCTGCCTTCATTTGAACATTAATATTGGAGCAGGGGAGGCGGGGAGCAGCTCTCCTTTAATTCACCCATCATTTATTAAAATGTTTATTTGGAAATCCACAGGCCCATTTATCTGGTTATTACTCAGAGCAGGATCAAATAATAACTCAGGTTCTCTGTGTCACACAAGACAAACCAAATATACGCTGGATGAGGTCTTTCAATGGCCTGCATATCCATCCTCACGCCTGGCGCTTGGCCGGCTGCAGGGCCCTGGGTGGGCTCCCTGGACCTGTAATGAGGCTTTTCATCTCTCCGTTCACCGGCTCAGATCCAGCCGGAGCCAGTTGCTACCGCTGGCGGTGCCCCCAAAAACCCCCCGATAGCAGTGGGTGTCTGCTTGGGCAAAGGGAGACTCTGCTTATGGCTTTTCCCTGGATCTGGCTGACTCCCACTCCGCTTTTCAAACTGTCTCCTTCCGTCTCCATCGCCTCTCCCAGGAGCAAATGGGTGTCTGCAGGAGGACCAAGCCGTGGAGGAACACGTCAGCACAGCCAGTTCGCTATCGCGTGTTGGGAGCAGCCGGGGAGCTCGGAGTCACCACAAAGTTCCTGTTCTCAGAGCCTGAGACCAGAACAACCCTAACTCTGGGATATTCTGGGATGAATCTTGTATTTCTGGAGACGAAGATAGTCTTCCCCTCTGTCTGCCCCACTGTCTCCTTCCAACATTCCCTTCTCCATCTCATACTTTCTGCATTGTTTTGGGCTGCCCAAGACAACCATGTGATGAACAACGAGGTTTTGCAAAGTGTTGATTTCAAGCTCTCACCTGCTCTAGGCTGACCTGTAAGGCCACCTCTGGATGGTGTAAGTGCCCTGGCACAGGTTTCGGTGGCTGCTGGTCTTCAGAGGCTAAGAAAACATTGAGGCCACTTTCAAGTGGAACTTGGTGCTGAACATGTTTTGACCAAAGGGTCTTTGACAACAAAACAGCATCAACCACTTCCCAAAGGAAAGATGAATGTGGCTCTTCTCACATGGTAACGGTGGGCTGAAGACCCAACAGAGTTGGCCAGGTAACACTTTCCACACAGCTCCAGAAGAGAGGCTAGAGGTGCCAATATGCAAAATACTTTGGAGAATATTGGTGCTTGAGGAAAGGGATAATGACAGTAAGTGGCTGGCGCATGGAAAAGTAAATTCAGTAGACGAATTGTCCAGTTGTCCAATTGTATTGGACATGTGGGTTCTGTGCTTCATGCACCTAGCTCCATGCACGTCACACCCCTCCTATACTGCTGGTCATCCTTGGTAGTCACCCTTGACTACCAAGGATGAACAACCACCAAATCCCATTTTTTCTTTAGTGCTTGACATCATGAAGTACTTTCCATCAGCAGCTGCTTGCCAATTCTGTTTCAAATCTCTGTTGTGGTCCAGAAGATGCTGTAGCAGCCACCACCTCAAACCCAGCTTGCTTGGGCTCACCAAATAAACACTGAGATTAGCATTGGGAATGAGGACTGAAGGAACGAGGAGCTGGAGTGACAGGCAACATACTTGACCAGCGCGTTGGGCAATAACACGAGCCTCTCCCAGGCTCCACCACCGCACAAGCAACAGCGTTGTCAAGATGCAAAGGTGCTCCAAGAGCCTCTGCGATCCACCCACCTCCACACAGCTCCACCATGGCTCCGCTGCCACACGCAAGCCTCTCTGGGGACCCAGTGGTGTTATAAGGTGCTATTTAACCACGACATCTCGCTGCCTTGAGGGGTCCCATGTGATTCCAGCGCAAGACTGGTTCTGATGGGAGCCTCAGAGCACCCCAGGTGCACAGACATCCGTGACACCCACACCACCCACTCACCAGCAGCATCACCCGTCCCCCATCTCCACAGGCAATGGGGAAAAGCCTGCAGAGAGCTGGGCTTACCCCATCCTGGAGAGTGATGTTTTAAAATAAGTGGGGCTGGAAGGTGGCACTGTCACACAGAGCACAGCGAGTCCTGCCCTACCTCAGAGCAGGGACTGCTCATAGGAAACATCCCGTCTGCTGGTAGCATCCTGCCGCTGACCCAGAGACAGCGCCAGCGCTCAGCGGTCGGTTACAAATGTTCATTTTTAATGCCTGCTTTCTCTACATGTGGATTTAAGGTGCATACGATAAGGTGTCATAAAAATATCTGACAACAGAGGAAACACTGAGCTGCTACACGCATACTCCTTTGACACTATTTGTAGAGTTGTCTTGGTTAAAGCCTGGGATTCTGTAACAGAAGCCACGGGCGGCAGGAGCAGAGAGCCCTGTCCCCTCTCGGGGTGTTTCAAACCCTGGTCCCCTCTGGCACAGGGGATCAGGCCCAGAAAATATGGATCAGTTCCCAGCTGCGGGCATGTCGAGCTGCAATCCCGTTGATTAAAACGGCATTTGGAAGAAAAGATTTTTTTAGTAAAATTAAATAAATAAGGGGGAAACTGCTTTTTAAAAGGGCATATTCATATTTTAAGAGGAAAGGGCATTTCTGGTTTTCAGTTCAGTGGAACTTTTCATTGTGAAATCTGATTTGATTTAGCTTTTTTTTTTTAATTAGCTGTACAGACATGCCCACAGAGAGAAAGCAGTTTTGTTTCAGGCATTTGCTACAGACCCATATAGACATTATACCCAAGTGCAGTGTTTTGACTACCTGTAAAACGATTCAAGGGCCTTCCCCCTTTCCTGCCTTACGCTTCGTAAAAAAACAAGTTTGCATTTTGGCCTCCCAACCTCATTTACAATCGTCCTTTTTCTTCCAACCTCCTCTTTCCAAGGAGCAACCATTCATTTTGTTGTCCTCACTACTGAAATCCTGCAGCGCTTTTAATCCTTCCTGTGCAGGCACACGCAAAACTCCCTGATAGAGACCTCACAACATAAAACTTAGTAATTAATTGCTTGAAGATAATTTCTTTTCTTTTTTTAGTATTTTATTTTACCTTTCCTTTCGGTCCTAACTCGGCAAGAACTGGTGAGTCACAGCTTTGAAATCTGCACTGGATGCCAGCTGAAAACAGAGGCTTTACACGATCAAATTGACAGATGATTCGAAGGCGGCCCTGCTAGGCACAGACCCATCCATATTCTGAGTTAAAAGAAATATTGCATTTTTAAGGGTAAAGAAACATATTTAAGAGATAAAGGAAAAGAAAAGTTTGCTGGCCATCAATTATAATAATAAAACAGAGGAGAGGGGGCAGAAATTCACTTTAAAGACATGTTAAGGCCCCCTAATCTTCAAAGAGATGAAGGACTGTGGCTGCCCTCCAGCAAGCCATTCCACCAGGAGGCACCCGCAGTCCCAGGGAGGTTAATCCAGCCACAAAATAAGCCCAGAGTAAACTTGGACTGAGTGTGGTCAGGCTCAGCGGGTAATAGGAAAGGAGGAGAAGGGGGACAGAAGGACATGGTGGATACAGTGGTGGGTGGTGGCTTGTGGGGCTGTTGGGAGAGCTTTGGGGTGGCACCAGAGGACACAAAGAGAAGCTTCAGTGTGGTGTTCTCCCTCCAAACCTTGCTTCTCCTGCCAGGCAAGCACATACACGGTTTGAGCTTAAAAGAGCTTAAAAGACACAAAGTTGTGACTGCCAACAGCTGGCTGTGGCTGGACCTGCAGGAACAGACCTCATCCATGGCTAAGCCCTTGGGAGGTTTTGTTGTCCGGAGACAACAATTAAGGGACGGATGAGAGAGGTGAACTGAGATGGTACATGACTGAAGCTTCTAAGCACAAAATGGGTGTGCAAAGACCAGTCATGTCATAGGTGGGGAGACAACTACCACGTCTCGAGATCTTGTGATGGCTCTTGTGAAAGTCCAAGCCTGGACCCTTTGCACAGGATTACCTACAGAAGATGCAGCACGGTGGAAAACTATACACAGATTTCCTCCCTTTACACATTTTATAATGTGAATTTGGGCATGGGACAGTTCAAAATCCATGCTCTAAAGCAGCCCTCCACACAGCCTTCAGCCTGCCTGTCCAAACAACATGTACAAACAGGGAGGTTTCGTCTGCCAGTTGCATTTCACAGTCGACCTGGTGGAATGGTCGAATTTGTGCAACTCAGTAATTCCCTGTGAAAGAAACATGCATCTTTTATCATTTTTTTAGGCAGTTAGAGAAAGGAAAGTTCAAAAATCCAGGAACAACAACAAGCTAAACAAGGAGAAGGCCAGGTGGACCAGGTTTCTCTCCCAGAAAGGTGACGTGCATTACAGCCCTTGGAAAGAAGTCAACTGTCAAAGCAAAAGTGAGACCATGAGCACTGAAAAATTTTGACCACTTGGCATGGAAAACCATGGAAGCAGACAGGTTTGGGTCCATCTGCTTAGCCTTCGCTGGCTGGGTTGTGACAGAAGGGTCCTGAACCTGGGCTCTAGGTGAAAGAAGTCTCCTGCTCTGGGACCAGCAGAGGGGAAAAAGGACCACCAGGAAATAAAAACCTGGATTCAGCAAAAAGAGGTTATAACAGCTATTTGGAGAGGCCTGCTGGATTGTGTGGTGGAAGGAGCTCAGCACACCAAGGGTCTCACTCCTCCCAGTACCCTCAGAGGTGCTGCCTTGACACAGAGTGCTCAAAAAATGGGAATCTGCTGTAGCATGCCTGGATTATGCATTGTAACTGCATTACTGGATTATTAATACTAATGCAGACATGCTCCCTGCCCATCCACCAAGCTGGACTGTATCCCATTAACCGCACATCAGGCTTTCCAGAGTATCTTTTCCTCAGTCAGAGGAAAACTGGACCAGCTCCACCATGAGCCATCCAGGCCCATGTTAAATCTTGGAGAAAGCCACAGCAGAGTTCCCACCAGTTCCTGCAGCTCTGGCAGTCAGAGCAAGAAGCCCATTTTACATAGATGAGCTCAACTAAGGATATTGGAGCAAAGCTGGAAAGAAACCCGCCAAGGACAGATGGTGGGTGAGCCACCACAAGGTGTGGAGGAATCCCAAAGCATCCAAGCAAGGTATAAATAGTCAGAGCATGGAAATAGATGGACACCTTCAGGTTTGGCTAATTTACTTGTGGAGACCAACCCCAAGGAGCAGAAGACTGCAGGTGTCCAAGGTTTGGAGAGCCCCTCCAGCAGTCAGGTCTCATCCTGCCCCATGTCCCAAAACATGTCCATGCCTCTTGCCTAAGCCCTAGTGTTCATTCAGCTTGTGATGTGCCAGTCTCACCCTCTTGGGCCCTCGAGGCTTTTCAAAGTTATTTCCAACCTCAGAGCCTACTGGTGTGGAGAGTTTATCATGAAGTTCAACACCAGGATTTTTCTTCAGCTTGCAAGCCAAAACTAACATAAACAGCCAGCTCCTCATTCATTATTCTAATTCCACCATAAAACATGCCAAAGCCAGTTCTGACTGAGGTTTTAGCTGATTTACTGCCTTTTCAACAGGCAGTGTCTAATGAATTGGGTAAGCGCGCGGGTCAGATTTATACCGGAGCAGCAGTTGTAAAGAGCTCACCATCAGCGCAGCCTGTCCCAGCCGGCGTCCCTGTGCCGAGAGCCCCAGAAACGCTGCTCGCCTGCTGAAAAGGGACATTTCCAGGAATTTCTTATTTCTCACAACACAGAAAGGGCTGCCTGCCAAAGTTTTTCTGTTAGCACTGAGAAGAAAAAGGTGAAGGGAGATCTTAGGGGGTTTGGACCAACCCCTGGCTTGGGCTGAAGAGTTTGCTTTGAGCAAATTTGAAGGAGCGTTGCCCACTGGCAGCTCATCCAAGACACAATGCACAGCCCAAGAGACTCTGGCATCATGACACCGCTGAGAAGGACACACCATCAAGCAGTACATGGTGGGTCCTGACATTGTGTCAGGGGTCGTGCAAGAGTGGATGAGCAAGGAGGTCCAACATCTCATGAGCAAGGAGGTCCCTAGTGTCAGTGGCTGCCATGCCTTGTGCTTCGGACTGCTGCAGAGAGCTGAAGCCAACACTCTCAGCCTGGGCACGCCTGTACAAAGACACTGCTTCTCCTGGATCCACCTTTTTCCCCGCCTTGATGGAGGAAACCATTCCCAACTTCAGCTTTGGCAAGCACCGCATGTAGCTATGAGAAGTTTCATCTGTCCAAGAAACACCAATACATGTTTTATCAAAAAAACCCATTCCCAGGCAGGTCTGCTTCCAGTTGCTCCAAGATCCCCTTGCAAGACCTGCTGCAGCGAGCAGGATGGCAATGCCGTCTGTAGCACACGTCACAGCCTGGTTTGCCTCCCGCTCTCCCCACTCTGAGACATGGTGCTGGCTTCAGATGCTCCCAGCTAGGTTAATCCCACTCAAATATAGGATGCATGCCATTTTTAAAATTTTTCTGTATCAGGTTAAAGAACTGTTTCCCAGGGAGGCTGACACACGGAAAAAGGAGGAGTTCAGCTAAAACATTAACCCTTTGACATCCCACAACTGGTATTTTGGAGTTCCTTGAGGAATTCTTTTTTTACCTGAGATGCTTCTATTTTTACCACAGCCAAGTGAGATGCGGACTCCTGAGCAGCATTTTCCAAGCAACATATTATCCATCATTAATGAATCCAGCAGCTTTGCAAGGGCACCAACCAGCTATTCTGCTTCCCAGTTTGCAAGAGGAAAGGATGAAACAAGACAAAATAGACCACTTGCAGTTATAATTTTCTCTCTAGGCAGGGCAGAGCAAATGAGAGCAGGCACTATCTTCACCAGGGAGAGCTTCCAAGTCAGCAGCAACGTGCATTGTGCAGGGACATCCAAATGGCTCCAAGTGGTGTGAGATCTTCCACCCTGGCTCTGGGCCATGTTCTCCAATGACAGGGCTTCACTTATGCCAAGAGTGAAGTCTCCAGAGATAAACACACGTACATCTCAGTATCAAGGTGGACGTAACTTGTATCCCTCCTCCGAGGGCCCTGGGAGAGGTGGGAATGCTGTTCCTCATCATTAGGCTGATGTGCACTCATGACCTGGGGTTGCAGGGAGCTCCTGGTCTGATGCCTCACTCCGTTGCTCACTCATGTCTCCGCAGGGATGTGCTGAAGGGCTGATGGTTGGGCATCTTCAAAACCCTCTGAGGAAGGATGCAAAGGGGAAGGAGCAAGGCCAGGACGAGGGAGGGGAATGGCTTCCTGTCACTCCCACGACCAGAGCATGAAGGACATCCTTTGATCCCCTCTCCCTGCCCAGCAGCAGCGGATGGGGGATGTTTTGGAAGCACAGTCCAAGAGCAGACAGACTGTCGACATATCCAGGAGGTCCCAGATCCAGCAGAGCATGGTTCAAAGCACGGTACAGTGATTTCTCATTGCTCTATCAGCCACAAACAGCCCTGACACCGGCCAGATGCTTTTCCTTCCTAAAGACAGCTGAGTAAGCCATGGCCCTGGGGAGCTTGGGAGCTGGATAAGCCCCTACACAAGCTGCCAGTGACAAAGGTATTCGAGCAATGCTGCAAGCAGGACAACAAGGTGACTTATCCAGAGCATCCCTCAAAGGCTTTCAAGCCACACTGTGCACCACAGCCTGCCTTCCCCACCTGCAAAGCACCCGAGGCCTTTGCACCACGCTGCGCTGGAGACCATCTGGCACGGCTCCTTCCTGCCTTGTTTTCTTCCCAAGAAACAGCACTGCAGATGCGCTCAGGGGAAGCAGCCTGGATTTCACATCAGGGTTGCAAGGCACAGGCACTTTCACTTTTCAGTCCAGCTCACTCTTATTCTAGCTGTCCAGAGCAAGACCAGTCTGATTTATGGTTAGCTGCGTAATTTTAAGAGGAGGAATTTGAGTCCTTGTTCTGGACCTGCAAACAGGTTGGAAATCCCCGGGCAAGTGTCTTGTATGATTCCCAGCATTTCCGCCTCACCAGAGTACTGGATGCAGCTTTCTCCAAGTGTCTCCAGGATGCTCAGCAGGACGTACAAGGAGAAGGAAAACAAACCCTTATCTAGATGCCAATGTTGTTCTGGCTTGGCAAAAATCAGATGTAAAACTAGTTCAAGGCTCGGAGCAAGGAGCTCCCGGGCATTTCCCCACACAAGTCAAAGAGGTGGCCACCCTCTGTCCCTTTCTTGCAAGCACCACATGTTTGCACCATGGCTCTCAAGGGCTCTCCAGCTGCCCAATCCATTAGCCAACAAGAGCAGGAGGAAAGGCTGTGAAATCCCTTCCTCCATCCCACAGTGCCAAGCACCGTCGCTTTCCTGCATCCAGCCAGGGAGGATCACTGCTCACTTGGTTGTCAGGCACTTCCAAATCACACCCAGCTCTTCCCCTATTCTCAAACAGCTTTAGGGTACCTTGCCTTGCTGGGATGCCCACATATCCTTTTTTTTTCACTAATAAAAATACGTGGTGGCCATTCCTTGTGTGTCTGTGGCAGCAATGGGGTGTATTAGACCAGATTAACATTTTTCTATAGTTTAGGTATGAGGGCACAGCTCTCTGCCAGGAAAGGACTGTTCTCCTGCATCGCTTGCACCACACAGAAACCCAGTCTCTTGAGCTTGGCCCCTCCAGATGGAGACGTTCCCTGGGTTTTCTCTGCCTTCCTCTTTATCTGAGATGAGAGTTGCCAGCAGCTCAGCACCGCGCTCCCCCAGGAGCTTGAGGAGAGCTGCAAGCCCTGTCTGCTAACGTCATCCCGACTCTGCCGGCACACCGGGTCTGCGTTATACCAGCCACAGCAGCCTTGCCGGAGGAATCAGCTTCTTCAGCCAGCAGCGCTGATCAAAACCCCTCTGTCCTCTGACTTCTGCTTTAGATACAGGGGGAAAAGGTATCACAGCACGTTCATTAACCAGGTGACATTCAAATCCAGCGACTTCCCCCACCTTCCTCTAGGCACAACCGCTGCGATTTAAATTACATGGAGGGGTAGGATTTAGTGGGCTGCTGGGAGTGGACTTGGCGCACAGATTCCCATATCTGGAAGAGGTCTGTCCTTTGTGTATTGTGTTATGAGACAAAGGCGGAAGAAAACACCTGGAACACTGAGGCCAGGGCGGGGGAAGAGATGTTGCCACGGCTGCTCACAAGATTTGGGCCAGATTTGTAAAGGTCCTTGGAGATCGGCCACCTCTGCCAGTGGGACCCATGCACCGTGACTTGGAGCAGTTATCTGATGCCCGGAGACTTGGGTCAAGGCTTGCTCTGGACGGTCAGAAATCCCGGACTAACCTCCGATGAACACATGCCGAGCAGCTCTGCGTTACGTTTGCCGCAGGGCTGCTGCATCCCAGAGGCACCGACCTGCTCCATATGTCAAGCAGAGTCAATCTCTGTCTGCGATGTGTTGGATTTGCTGCGTACACGCAGACAGGACCACCTCCTTTCCCATGTGTTGACAGGACTGTACTCAAGCACCTAAAGATATATAAAAATGTGCCTGGTGGGATGGAGCGCGGGGCCAAGTCAAGCGGCTGACTCCCACTGAACTCACAGGCTTGCACCTTGCAGACCTGTTTCCTCCACATCTCAGCCAGTACTTCATCCTCCAAAAAACCATGGCACCCTTTCTGGCCAGGTTAGGAAACTCCAGTAACGAGCCTTCAGCTCTGCTCTACCCACAGGACACTGCGTAAATACCTTTTGCAGCCAAGAAGGTGAATATGACAGCCAAGGGAGGAGAGGAAGGAGGATAGGAAATATGGATAAAGTCTCTCCCCTGGCTTTTCATGGGAAATGACCCATTGCAGGCGTGAAGAGAGGTGCAAGAGGTTTGTCAGACACCAGTAATGATCTTCCCACCCCCTCAGGTCTGCTGCATTGCAAATGCAAAAGCAGAAAGGTGGAAAACAAGTCAGAGATGTGATGCAAAGACACCAAGAACCAGGCCTGGTCCCCCTAGTCCTTCCTGAAGACATTGGCCCTTGCCCCATCCAGCATCGTTGCCCAGAACCCAGGGACTATCAGTGATTTGGGGGCTCGGAACAACGAGCTGCAGAGCGTGCACTTCGCCATCCAAGAGATGGCACCTCCCCTCCTACCAGGAGGAAGGGAAAGCCCCATAAATAAATGGCGATAGGAAAGACATTACAGGTCCTCCCAGAAAGTGCCTGGAAGCCGCCTTGGAGGCGAGGCGGGGGGAGGAAGGGAGGGTGACTGACAGCCTGATTTAAGACCTGTCTGAAAAGCAAACAAAAGCAATTGAAAACTGCATCATCTAGGAAAACTTAGTAGGTTGTATTTTCACAAGTGAGGACTGATGGTAAGACCAGCTTAATCCCCCAGTGGACTTTCCACACCTCTGCACGCCGGCCGGCCGGTGGGGCCAGCTGTTTTGTCTTGCAGCTGATCGCTGAAATAACATTGCCGGGCTGGCGCGATTGAAACAGGATGGGCTGAGAGGGAGCGACCCGCGACCGAGGCAGCCGGTGTTAAAAGAAATGTGCTTGGTTTCCAAACCCCTCTTTCTCCAGCCAGCCCTCGGTCCCGCCTGAGAGCTGGGGACACTCGTGGCTTTTGTAGCGATGAGCAATGATGCTCCGAGCGTTCAAGCCTGGGCAGAGTCTCTGCTCACAGGCAACCGGAGAAAAAAACCCAGGAGAAGTCTTCCTGCGTGTTTTCACCTAATTTGGGGTGAACAGGAAACACAGTTGAGAGGTAGAAGCATAACTCGTGGTTTTATCTTTCCTTCGTGGGGACCAACCTGGGGACACACAGAGCTACGACAGCGCCTTGGCTGCAACAAGCTGACTGACTCCAGATACGGTGTTTGTGTAAAGCAAGTTTTAAAAGGCTACGTCATGTACATGCAAACAGAAAAACCCCAACCCAAGCCGTTCTGAAGATTTCTAATTATTATATTTCCGTTTGCTTTTGGTTCGAACAAAACCACAGAGTTTGCTTGTGCTAATTGCAGAATCCCAATAAATTCCAGAAAATGGCAGTGAAAAAATATCACCTTGCCCAAACCAGGTGATGTTCAGTGCCACCGACTTCCTCTTATCCCCTTCTCCAAGCTTTCACTGAAATTATGAACCAGAATGATGTTTCCTTTGTCAGTGTCAGACTTGTTAACAGAGAAAACAACCACGTGTTTTAACCAGCTCAACACACCTCCTGTACGGATCAGACATTCAAGCAGCAAATGTATGAGCCCCTGTTACTGAATCCTAAAACCTTTTGTCTGCATGTGGTTTAAAATCTATGTTTGAAGGTTAAAGAACAAAAGGCAAAGTAAACATACGCTTACATCCATTCCTTCCAAAGACATCTATTTTAACCTACAAGCTGCAAGACTGTATGTATGAGTATAGATATATAATTAAATTAATATGGGAGGTGGTTCACCTGGGATATTTGAACATTTAGGGCTGACAGCCTAACAAGTTCCTGCAGGGTAATAAGCCTCAGCCCTGCATCTGGGAGCTCCGGGGATGTCCCTACGATTAAAAGCAGCTGAGGCATCTCTTGGTAGCTGAGCCTTAATGACAAGGCTGTGAAGTTAGCTTCAGCTATTCGGTCAGATATCATTTAAACAACATTTTACATGTGCAACAGGTAAGGAACATGGGTGCAGCCAGCTGTGTCCCCTCAGCCTATGGGTGGTCACCCCACCCGGAGCCAGGACTGATCCCCCCACGCTGCAGCCCACGATGCTCGGGAGGGCGGAGCAGCTCTGCCTGTGCACCCCATCTGTGTGCGTACGGCTGCCTGGGCACACATGCCCGCTGCTGCTGGCCCCTGAAAGCGGATCTGAGGACTCTGATAAGACACACCATCTCTGCTCCCTGAGTATTGCCACAGCAAAACCCCCCTGCAACATCTGGAATCCAGACCAGAGAGATTTTGCTCCTTTCTTTCTGGGGAAGGGAAGATGAATGAACCTGCCTGTCCGACCTGGGATTGTTCAAAGGGACAGATGATATATCAA
>NW_010257735.1:21806-36738 GCF_000690775.1 Eurypyga helias
TCCCGGTCCTGTGTGTAGGGCCTGGACTCAGGGCATTCTGTCCTCCCCTTGGTCCCAGGCAAGTGGCAGCACCAGGAGTGCATCCTCTGCTTCCCGCTCTCCGGGAAACCCCCCTTTGCTCTCCACTGGAGCGTGAAGAGGCTGCTGCGTGTTTAGTGACACAGATTACCAGCAGAAAAAGCAGATTTGCATAAGTCATGATGTCTTGCAGAAATGCTGGTGAAATTTTCACCAGGAGAAATTTTTTTCCTGCAAATAACAGCAGAAAGTTTCAGTTTGGGCAGAGAAGCAGCCTTTCTCTTTGTCCCTGCTGTTTCATTTCCCTTCATCATGACTACTCAGGCTGGATTACCCTTTTCACTGACAATTAGGTTAGCAAAGTAGCTAACTAGAAGCTTACATTTTGATTTACGAAGACATTAAAACACTGCCCACTAAATATTCCCATGTTTTCAAAGCAGGAAATTTTTCAAAATTCAATTCCATGGTAATGTTTGATCTCTTAAATTCACCTCCGTTTTTGTAAACACAGATCTCAAAACAAAGCTGCTTGGCTCTCCTCAGCTAAGCCAGCACCGTCTTTTCTTCACGTGCTCAGGTCTGTGTGCACAGCAGCAGAAAGGGCTGAGCAGTTTTGAGTCGCTGGGGGTTGTGTGGAGTGAGACAAGCAAGGGACAAGGTCATACGACACCGAGAAGGACAAGTGACAAAGAGGATGTTAACAACAAAAATCAAAGACTTGGTCTCAAAGCTGGGTCACTCTTCAACCTGAACTTCTAGTTCCAAAACTCAAGGCAGGTCGGTTCCCAAATACACACAGCCCTGCTGAATCCATCAAGCCCAACCCAAGCAATACGTAGCTTTCCCTATTCTGACAAGGAAAGGAAAAAAAAAAAAATTATGGAAATATTTATTCCACCTCCATAGCCTGGATGTTGTTTCTATCATTAAAGGCCTCTCTCTGGAACTCCATTTCCTCATTAACCCAAAGTAAATAAACCAACCCATCACTATTTCAACAACTTAAAATTTCTCAAGGACTTTGCAACTCTGGTAAAATGAGGAAAGTGTAAGGAGCAGGTCAGGAAAGTGTAAGGAGCAAAGCAGAACTTCAAATACCTGTTTACTGCAGTTACGGGTTCACACAGGACACAAACGAACGCTCTCAAGGTGTGATTGACTTGGGGCTTTGGGTTTCTGTAACATCTGCCCTGCCTGGAAAAAAAAATAAAAGTGAGCTATTTCAGACACATCATGCTAATTGTAAAGTCTTTGTTCATATATTTATGAGCAAAACCTGTCTGGATGTTTTAGGGATGAGGGAGAGCTTCAGCTCCACCCCAACATGCACACCGTGGGTTTGCGTGGTTCTTGATGCACTGGACAGGGCACTGCAGGCTGGTGGGTGCTGCAAAGGGAGACAACATCATCATCTGGGAGGGAAGAAACGCTTGTAAACATGAGGTGAGGAGGGCAGAAGGGCTGAAGAAAGAGCACAGAAGGGTTTATAGCATTGCTTCTAAAATGCAGATGCATCGTCTCTGCCTGGGCAGGGATGGGAGCTGGGGTGCTGGAGCCCTTGGCAGAGCTGCGGCTGCAAACAGCTGCGGGTGGGAGCAGAGGAAGAGCCCCAGGGCTTGGATGATGGGCCACAGGGAAGCTTCGATATGCTGGGGGGAACCTGCTTATCCCCAGTCACTGGCACATCTCACCCGAACCACTCCGCTCCATCTCTAACTGCCAAACACCTTGTGCTGCCCATTCACTTCCAGCACATCCCCAGCAGCCAGCCCTGCTGTTACGCTCTGACCAGAGCGGGGTTTAAGCCCCTTCCCAGCCCCTTCTCATCTCTGAGCAAGCTCAAAAGCCAAATGCAGAGTGAATGCATTGCATCTAACACTCCTAAATCCTCTTCTCCCTCACTAATGCCTCGCTCCGGGTCTCGCTGCCTGGGCCTGGCTCCAAGGCTGATGCATCTCCTCCGAGCTGCGAGCATCTCAAACGTGCGACCCCAGCCACCTCCCCAGCTCCAGCTTCTCTCCCCCCAACATCCCAGCGGATAGGGGGACGGCGAAGAGCACGAAGCCCCAGGGTGATGGGCTTCGCTGCACTTTAGCTGTGAATGGAGGGAACAGAAAAGCAACTGCCTCGAGAAGCAATTGCTTCCACAACCCTCACCTTAGACATCTGCCTGGAAAATGGAAAAAGAGGAGGGGAAGGGAGGAATAAAAAAAAGGAAAAAACCCAAACAACCCAAAGGCCCCACATCTAATAGGTTTCCTGATGGAGACGGCTGTTTTATCGCTTGCTATTTATTGAGCGTACCTGCGCTGGAGAGCTGCAGTGTTTCTGCTCCCCAGGGGTTGCTCCCCGGCTCCCCCCTCCCAGCCCTCAGCGAGGACGATGGCCCCATCCGCTTCCACTCGTGCTGTCGGCAGCCCCCGGCCCTGATGGAGATGGACGAGTGGGTTCAGGCTGTTAATGCTGCCTTTCCCCGACGGCTGCGTGCTGCAGCAGCTCATGCATGGTCCTGCCCTGCTCCGGAGCTAAGCACCAAAACAGGCTGATTGCTTCCTAAGAGTGTCAGCTTTCCCCAGGCTAGGTTGCATATCCATTGAAAACTGGAAATTTCTCATTCAGAAACCTAAAACTGCACTTATTTTCAGCTTTCAGTCAAATAAAAAAAAAAAAAAGCAGGCATTTTCCTCTGTGGCGATGATGAGGGAAAGGAATTTCCCCCCCCCCCCAGCAGCTTCAGCTGCAACACATTCATTCGTGTCTCCCTGTTGTGGTGAATGTCCTGGTGAAGCTGCTGTCCTTCGGCTCCCAGTGCCACCAAGGGGACAGCAATAACCATCAGGTCCCCAGCCACTGGCAATAGCATCTGACCTGGGTCTTTGAGAAAGGGACTGTCCACATAGCCACTGACTGCTCTCTCCCACTTGTTTCCAGCAACCATCCTGCCACCCCAGACGAATTCGTACTAGTAAAGCCAAAGCATGAATTTGAAGCTGGGATGTGCCTCACAGAGGCATCGTCACCTGAGACAGAGTGGGATTTGGGGTGAACTCCTGTATCAGCTACTGAAGTCATTCAGACACGGCTGAGGCTCATGAAACCCTAGCCCCGTGGCAGAAGCGCACAGAAAGCATCCTCTGTGTGATCCAGGGAATTATTCTCCTTCCCCGTCCCTTTTGCAGGGCAGCTATAAGCTGTTGGAGCACACACACAAAAATACTAAGAAAATTCATTGCAATCACTGCTATCAGCCCATTCAATCCATTTTCACACCATGGGGTGTAGGTTATGTGGC
Source organism: Eurypyga helias (assembly GCF_000690775.1). NCBI lineage: Eukaryota > Metazoa > Chordata > Aves > Eurypygiformes > Eurypygidae > Eurypyga > Eurypyga helias. Next base: position 25,120 of record NW_010257735.1, read on the forward strand.
TCAGCATCTGCTCCCCACCGGCCCTCTCCACCTCCAGAGCACCAGCAATTCCCCTGGCGTTCCAGTAAACGGATTTACTGGTCATGTCCCAGTGCCCAGCCCAGACCAGCGTAAGGAGAAGGTGCTCTGGCATCCTGCCACGAGTAACGATCAATGTTGTCTGCTTTAAGGGTTCAGCGAGAACCCTTTGTTGGGGCTCGCGGGCCATCTCCCCCTCCAAGGGGGCATTTCACCGAGCGCACTGGGGAAGAGCTGACTGCAGCACTTCAAAAGAAAAATTCATGCATGGGTAAAGGTCCTTTAAAATGGGATTAAAAATTCACATTTCTGTCCCATATTTTTCTGACGTTTCTAATCAAACCTATCCCGAGACAGATATAGGAACAGGCTTAGCTCACTATATTTCAGTGATAAGACTGTCAGTCATGGGGAGACTTTGGTGGGTATTTCTAATAAGCATTTTTTTTAATTCCTAAAAAAATAATCCTTATCTGAAACACTTATCTGAAGTCAAAAGGTCTCATTGAAAACAAAGGTCAAAGCTTTTAATTAAAAAAATAAAATCAAATTCTCTCCACAACATTTCAATTGCTGTATTTTCACCGGTTTTGCCTGAAGTCTGGCTACACCGACACTTCTCCCCTCCACCAAAGCCCTAAACCAAAACCTGGACAGGTTTAGCACTCCAAAAACTCCACTTCAGCAGACCTGGCTATGATGCCCAGAAGCTCAACGGGGTCCTCTTTGCCTTCTTGCCCCATCCTCCCCAGGAAAGCGGAGTCCTGCGTTACGCTGCCCTTTAAAGCCGTTATTTCCAGCGCGGGGCAGGACCATGGGATTTTTTGCTCAGCAGCAGGTAGGTGGCCTTTGATCCCGCGCACTGCCTGAGGCAGAAGGGCTGGTGGATAAGACTCTGACGAGACAGGCTCCGCAGCCATCCCTCCTTTCCTAATTCCCTTCTGAAGTGCTGGAGCCACTGTCACCTCTCATTAAAAGAAGCAAATGCCCTTGTTTTAATTTCTAACCAGAGCAAACTGGATAATAATATTAATCCCAGCAGGGGGTGGCAAGAGAAGGCACCTCCTCGCTTCAAATGTTTGGACAAAAAATTTGCTCTCATTAGGGCAGAAGCCCAGGAGATGTCGCCTTTGTAGGGCTGGCGGGACAGCGCGCAACGCAACGGGGCTTTGTGGTGTTTGAAGTGCTCCTCGTCTCCTCCGAGAGTGACCGGGCTGTAATTGGGGCCAAGCAATGGCTGAGGAAGAGTGGGAGAGACAAAAAGAGAAGGGAAAACTTCAGATCTCTCAACGTTGCACGAAGCTGTATCTCTTCTGTAAATCTGTAATTTGCTGCAAAATATGGACAGCTGTCCCACACGCTCCTGAAAATCAGGAACAACATGGTGAGCATCAGACCATGGCTCTCCATACTGGTAAGGGCAGGGTCAAATCCTGTCTAGCGCTCAGGCTGAGGGATGGTACCCACTGCTCTGGGAGGTATTTGAGGTCATACCAGGAAATCCCAGTACTGACGGCAAAGGGACTAATTCAGCTAAAAAGTTCTGAGCTGGAAGGGGAGACCCATGGGAGAGGCCCAGGGGTGTCTGTGGGTCCTTTTTACCAATAAATGCGGAGAAAAAGGGGTGGGGAGAATGAGGGGAAGCACTTAAGCTGACCACGCTGCGTTCCTATTTCTCCTTGGACACATATTCATTTTTCCCATCATTTTCAGGAGAACTTTTCCCCAAATCAGTTATTTATGTTTGCCTCTGGGTTTCTCCCTAGTATGCAGGTGACAAAATTGCTGCAATGCCAGACGGGAATATGGTTCTGCTGCTAGGGGATTCCCAGCCTCAGAGACACTAACAGGTCAGAAAAAGCTCATTTTTCCCCAGTAGCAGATATTTCTGTAGCTGGCCACATGCCCTGAGAAAGGAGCTTAAGCTGCAAGTTACCTGCTACCAAGTCTGAGGATCCCAGCATCACTCTGAAGTCACACCAAGGTCTAGACCAGGAGCACCCACAGCTGAACGAAGGGTTGTGATGGGAGACGTGGGAGAGCCAACCCTCCTACATCAGGGCAGCTACAGCCCGTGGTCTCCGGGTATTACATGGGATACGGACAGCTGATAACAGGACATAGCACTGACTAAACATTGCCACTACCTGGACCTGATACCATGAACGAAACATCTTTAAACAAATACTGTAACTGTAGGAACAGTTTTAAAATGTAGGCACTTTAAACTGTAGGAAACTGCTAAATTCAGCAACCCAAACCTTCCTCCTAGCTCTACCATAATTGGAAAAGGAGCACCAAGAAGCAAGAGCTGGTGGGAAAGGAGCAAAGAACTGTCCAAATCAAGCAGAAAGAGATGGAAATGCCAAGGAAGAGAGAAAAAAAATCACCACACGCCTTTCCTCCACCGGAAAGCACATTGTCAGCCAGAGATGCAAGTTTGGTTCGGCCTTGGGTAAGGGGGGGAAATGAAAAGAAAGTGTTCAATTAATTCCTAATTTATGTCCAAGCACCCAGTATATTGCTTCCCTGGTTCCCAGAATCGCCCACTGTCAGTATGTTTAGAAACAGGTTGGAAATGAATGTTCTTCCTGTGGGTGGCTGTCACAAAAGATAAGAGATTTCTTTGGAGGGTCACTTTTTCATTATTGGTACCATTACTGCTATGTGAAACCAGAAGGCTGCCCTGGAGATGCGCATTTCTAGAAGCTGTTGGGTCAGATGCATCTAAGCACAGCACTGGGCTGATGATGATTTGGGAATAGATGGGTTCCCACCCATCGTTGCAATGACAACATAGCTCAAAACTGGAAAACTAGCAGTGGGACTGGTCCTTGGTGCATTGGAAAAGGACCAAAAAAAGAGCAGAAATATATGAATTCACCTGACCTTATGGAGACCTCCACGTTATCTCCTCCAAGGAGAGAAACAGGCACTTCCAGAAGGCAAGACACCTTATCCTGCTCCAGGTGTGTAATCCCATGCCCTTGGAGAGCTTGTGTCACAAAACTCCACCAAGGATTTAGGTCAAAAGACCCTGGGCACCGAGGTCAAAGCTGCTGTGATTGACCATAAACAGTGTAGACTGGGGGAGGTGACTGCAGTCAGGCACTTGGGAAGATTATACCCATTACCAGTCTGAAGCTGGAGCTGGCTCGTTAGAGTGACACCTTTCTTCAGCACGTGACTTTTGCATAGAATGAGCACATCAATATTTTGGTTATTAAAAGCTTTTCTTCCAAGTAAAAAAACATAGGTGTGCCATTCCATAAGGCTATTTATTTGTTTTCAATGGAAATTTGGGAAAAAAAAAAATAAAAAGAGAGAAATTAATCATGTTCCCAATGTTCCCTTTCAGCTTGAACCACTTTTTACCGCTTCTATATACAAAACCAGAGGTTATTCATGCACTCTTTAGTCTTCCCAAGTACTACAGAGATTCCCCCCCAGGTAAAACCAGGCACTTTCAGAATCAAAAAGAAACACATGCTTTAACTCTCAGAAATCTGGTTAACAACCAACCCACTGCAGATTTATTGAGGGTAACTTGATGGGACAAACCTTGACTGTGATGGGACAAACGACAATTGTCATGTTGTTTTCAGAAAGCTTCCTCTAACATCAAGATCAAGCAGAGCCTCAGGAAACAGGATACAACCTTTGTTCAACCCTGAGTTTTCTCCAAGTGAGTACCCTCCCCTCATCCATACCCACTTCCAATTTTACAGCAAAAAAAAAACACCCAGAAATTGAGGATTGGCAAACACCAAGCACAAAATTGGTGGCGCAGCACCTTGCCAGGGTAATTAGAGTGGGAAATTGCAAAATTAGACTGGGCAATTGCAACACACTGAAGTAACAAGCCAAGACGCAAGGTATTACCGGCTGCAGCGTGTGAACACCTCCGTTTATTCGGAGCACGGCACAACAGAGCACACAGCACAATACGTCCCAGTGGGTTTAATGGAGAGGTTGACTTCCCACAGTCCTTCCCACCACCCAGCACAGACCACGTGCTCCGTTTGATCCTGGAGGAGCTGCATATGATCCTCACTTGGGGAAGTGCTGAGTTGGCCCCTAAGTCTTGGCTTCCCCTCCAGCTCTCGCTCCCCACCAGCGCTGTCCAAGCTCTTTCCCTCCATCTTGTCTTCCTTGTCAGTAAAATGAGGATAATGAATGATTTTGCCTTTCCTTCTGAGGGGCTGAGATAATTCGATTTAAGAAAATGACCGAAAAAAAGGCAATTTTTGAGTACCAAGTGGAACTAGAAAGCTATGCATCAAAAGCAGTTGGTCAAAAACTTATTGACAGAGGCCTTCTTTCCAAAACCACATTTGGATCAAAATCACAAGATCTTCCAAGAAATTCTCCATTCCTATGAAATTTTTGAAGACGTTCAAAGAGTTTACCTCAACTTTCCAGAGGCAGTGCTGGGATGTTTAATTTTGTTTTGGACATTATTTTGTTGGAGTATTTTTTAAAAACTATATTAAAATATTTAATGACATGTTATTACATATTAAATATCATAATGTATTTTATTATGTTAAATTTAAAATATGTATAGAAAAGTCCAAAAAAAATATTTTCTCAAAATGTCAGATTTTTATTTTTAAAAATGGATGTTTTTTTTTAAAAAAGCATGGTCCAAAAGCATTTGAGACTTCCAACAAACTTGTTTGCTTTTGTCCAGTTTTACTGCATGAAAAATGCTGACTTCTAAGTTTTTCAGCATGTGAAAATTTCATTTTGTTGTTTTCAAATTAAAATTGCAATTCTCAATCAGCTCTCAAACTACTGGAATCGCTCAAATACTTTTACCCCTTCAGAAAGATAGGGGAAAGAAAAGACACTCATTTCTATCAACATTTTTGAGTTATCAGTTAAGTAAAAAATTGGGGTAGTTGATAAAAAAGCTTCAGCTTCTGGCAAGCAAAGAATTTGTGATAAACATTCTTCTTAAAACAGAAAAAAATTGCAAATTCACCCTGGATCGTATGGAATGTCAAAGATATTTTACCTTTCTGGGATGGTAGACGCTGCTCCTCAATCAGCAACCTCTTCACTTGGCAACTCCTGTCATTACCTGTGAGAAGCAAAAAGAATAAATCCTCTTTGTTGCATGTTTTTCTTAAGTTTGGGGAAAAGAAGAAAAAGAAATACTCCTGTGCCATAAGTTCTCAGCATCTTCTCCTGTGAAAGACCCTTTCTGTGGGAGCAGAAGACAGGGGACAGCGCTCAGTACGTAGCAGATGGTTGCGGACTGTCTTGCACAGCTGGCCTGGCAAGTGTGGGGTCACAGCTCACACATGGGGCAAAACGTGTATTAATCACATGTGTGGTGGTGAAAGTCCTCCCACAAACCTCTGGCTGCAAGATCATGGTGCTTTCTTCAATCCCTTATCTAACGCAAACGAAGCTGAGAAAAGAGATAAAAAATGTAACAACTATTCCCTTGTACTAGCACAAGTGGCCTGCTCTTGGATAAGATTTTACAGAAATGAAAGGCAAAATCTGCTCCTAAAAAAAAACATAATGCACAGTATTTCTCTAGAGTCACAGCACGTATCAGTTCAGAAGGAACCTCGGGAGGCCTCTAGTCCAACACCCTGCTCAAAGCAAGGTCCCCACTGAATTCAGACTGGGTTGGCAGGGCTCTGTTCGGTCGGTCCTTGAACACCTCCAAGGACCAATTGAACCCATGACCTCCCTGGGCCCTTCGTCCAAGAAAAGGCTACAAAAAACCCTCTCCCGTCCCCCCAGATGCTCATATTAGTGCATGGTGTTCATAACTAACACATATCTTTTTCTTTCGGTGCATTCTTTGGTCTGGTTGGGATTGTCAGATCCCAAGCCCACCAAGTATGACATGACAACACGCTCTACATCTCTTTCTTGGGATGGAGAACTGCTCTGACAGCAGCACTGTGCTTTCACCCAGTCTAGGGAGTTCCAGCTTTTCCCAGCTGATGATTCAGCCACCAAGCAAAACAAAGGACATAATGCGATGGCGTGGTCACCCCTCGTCTTCTGCCAACATTGCTATTAAGTCAGTTCACATGACGTGTCTCTCATCCAGAGCACATAGTGAAGTTTTTGTTGGCATGAATCTGGTCTGCCTGCATTACTCACCCCCTAGCAGAGCTACGAGGCATTCCCTGATGGAGTCACAGCATGCAAGTCAGCTTCTTATTCCATTATTGACTCTTGGGTTTATGGCACCACCAAGAGAAGCTGTTTTGGGAAAATGTTCCAGTGACTTCATAGCAGCAGCAGTCAGATACGCTGCGAAAGAGCAATTCCCTCTCTCAGTCCCTCAGCTGGACTCAGGACCTGCTTCCCTTTCCACAACCACACTCACAATGCCATTTCAGGACTCCAGCCTCAGCTGGGGAAAGTCCAGCCCTCTCCCACCAAGCAGCTGACTAATGTTAGCACCACCACTCTGTTTCTGTTTCTCATCACGCCTCTCTTGTTCTCTGCAATAGACCTATTGCTGTGTCTTCACACAGCACTGAGAACCTCTAGAAACTGTGACATCCTAACACTATCATTAAATATACATATATATAAAAGTCAGGGTAGTCATATCCTTGTGCTTTTAGGCAAGTCTGTTAGTTGCTGTTCCCAACCTTCTCTGGAAAAGATCTTGCTGCTACCTGGAAAAGGAGACCAAGGCCCAGATGTGGCAAGTAGAGGCCAGGAGGAGGAGGAGCTTCATTAAAGCACTGAACTGGAGTCCAGAAGCAAAGAAAAACTGCGTGACTGCTTCCCAGTAACTCCATCCTGAGGTATCACATCTCTCAGACTCTACAGAAAGCTCCTGCCTTAAGCCTTGTTACAATAGGAGGGAGATTTTTAACCCAAATATTTAAGATTCTCCACCTTAAATGCAGGGAAATAAAAGAAAGATTAAGCTTTCTATTGAATGAGTTTAGAGTGGAGACCTCTTTAATGCTTCTGAGGGTTTGAAATGAGGACAGTAGCCCCAGGTGATGAGCTATGGGTGAGCAAAATGCAGGTGAACCCCCCAAGCTACCGAGGAGAGGCTGCTTTTCTCAGGGTCCTGGTTGCAGACATAACAGCATCCAGGGCCAGGCCGTCAGGAACACATGTGGGGTGGGTGAGTGGGTGTTTACACTGGATATAAATGATCCTCACAGTTTGGGCTGAAGGTTTGATTGCCTGACAGTTTGACCATACCTATGGCTCGAGTGCACAAGTTCTTGAATGTTTTCATTATTTTTTCATTTGTAATTTTATTTCATAATAGTAACAAGACACCCTGGGGCAATGTGTTTCCAGAGGATTATTGCCTTCAGCTTTTTGCTTTATGACACATGCCATAATCGCCAAGAAATGTACAACCTGTCATATCTCATTACTTAAAAGTGGGTAATGTATCCATGTATTAGGCGCGATGGATAGAACAGGGTCATAAAATTATATGGACATTTGGTGGCAAAAGTTAGCTTGTGCAAGGAGTTCCCGAGAACGGCTTGCAGCTGGGCTAGCTCAGTTTGGACCCATCCTTAACTTCAGAACTCTTAAAAGTTGTTTTTGCTCTTACTCTGCCCACAGAGCCATTGCAGAAGGTGCATGAAATAATTCTGTGGTCTCATGCTCCTCCACTTTCCCCTTAGTGTGGCAAGGTTCACCCTGCCTGCAGACACCACCAGGAAATCCCCTCCAGGTAAGCTCAATCCTGGGGTGGAGCCCCCTGAGGGCTTGCAAAAAGCAAGTCTCAAATCAGGCTCCTTCTACCTTTTACTACCCACTGCCTATGAATAACCATTCACAAGACTTCCTGAAGAAGTCTCCCTTCCTTGAAGGAGCTCATGATGTGGATGAGGAAAAAGGAGACCACACAGAACATGGGACATTCCGAAGAATGGTGTTATTCCAGGTGTGTTTTATAGTTTCGTTCTGGGCAGAGGAAGCCAAATGTCAGACAACAGGGGTCAAATATAGACACCCTGGCTTTGGTCAACTGCCAAGGGGCAGGACAGTGGTAGTCAGTAGTTGACCCACAGTTGTGATCTGCAGGTAGCGTTCTCCTTGGCCAGCTAGGTTGGGAGAGATGGGCAGGACCCACAGTTGGAGTGGCCACACAAAAAGCTCTCAGCACTCCAGGATGCTTTAACCAGAGCTGTTGCACCATGGCCAAGAAGGGCTGGTGGTTATGAGCTCTTCTCTGGTGCTTGCATGGACTTGAATAGGCCATTCATGGGGATCCCGTCATTCCCAGCAGCTGGACTGGCTCTGGCTCCCAGTACTCCACTGCCACCAGCGTACTGGGAAGTTATGTCATCCCCAAGGGCTGAGTCAATGGGCAGACTCTGATGCCTTTTTTCATCAGCGCACAAGGCTGAGGTTACAGCTCAGGAGAGCACCGACACCCAGCTAAGCACAGAATGAAGCTCCAGCAGATGAAGAGCACTTTTGTACAACTCCAACACACAAACGCTCTTCAGATCAGCAGCTCCTGACCTACCACCTCGCAAAATTGGGGAAAAAAAATCAGGATCAAGCTGAAAATGAACTGTGCAGAGACAGCAGGCTGGAGGGAACATTTCTGGAAAGTTGTGGGGCAGATAGCCCTTCACTATGAGGGGCCCAAATCCTTTCTTGTTTGGACACAATGAACTTAAGGGTCTTTCCCAGCCTAAATTATTCTATGAACCTCGAGATGCTGGTGGATCTAAGGACAGCATAAGCACGCAGGAGAAATCCCTCGTACATATCTGAGTCAAAGGCAGTGATGAGGTGCTGTAGAAGCCACAGCTAAGCCTTTGCCATACAACTGCAAGTGCTCTCCTCTGGCTGGGAACACTCACAATAAGGCTCTGAGAGCTGGACCACCAGGAAAAGCATTACGGAGAGGTAAACTGAGGTTCACGGTTTGTCTGGCAGGCTCCGTGGCAGTGCGCGTCTTGCCACGCAGCTCTGAATGACAGCCCTGTGCTAGCCTGGGCAGCACACACAACTGCAGGCTGGTCTTCCAGCCCAGTCCATCCTGGAGATTTCCCAGGGCCATGAGGAGGCTCGGTCCCAGCTCAGTTAGGTGAGCGTGGAGATTTATGGTTTTTGTTTGGCTGGAGAGAGCCTGCTCTTAGCCACAAAGCCTAGAAGAATCCATGACCTAGCCCTTTAGAAACACAAGCACGAAATAAATTCATAACAAGGCTTTTCATCTTCAGGGAAGTTCATCTTACCTGAGTCCTGGAACAATGTCACGGGGTAGAGTTTTTCCTTCTCTGGGGAGCGTTGGCAATGGGGCTCGCAGCAGGTTTTCCATGTGCTGTGCCTTTAAGCTCACTATACTTCTGCCTCCATTTCCAAACAGCAGCCTTTTTGTTCTCCAGGCTGCTGTAACTTGCAGATACGTGCACCGTGCCCTCTTTCGCAGCGAGATTTTTTTTCTTCTTTCTTTCTTGCTGTCCTCCATAATCTAAAGCTAAAGACATTCAGGTGAAAACTCAGGTTTCCAGACCACCTCCTCCCTCCTCAGAAGCCAAAGGTACTTCCTCAGCTGAGCAGGATCAGCCTCCCCCAGGTGACAAAGGCAATTTATTAAGACATAAACTACAATTATGCGCAGTCAAATGCTACTCTTCAACATATGGAGGCAAATCCCCTTTGCTGCTATCCTCAGCTAGACACTCCACAAATAAAGTGCCTACATGACTTTGCTATACCTGCCCACACTCAAGTGTCCCTTTATTCTCCGCTCGAGAGCTGCTAAACATAAAACTCTATCTTCCCAGTAGCTTCTAAAGGATTTTTCTCCTTGCCAAATTTCCTCCCAGCTCCCAGAGGGCAAACAGCAGCCACACAGCCCCTTTTGTGCTCTGAGGCTTGGATACCAGGGCCCACCTGGGCTGGCAGGCAGGAAGGGTGCCCTCGGCCATGCTCGGAGGGCTGGCACACCATCAAAGTGGGCTTTGAGAGGGAGCTGCTGCTTGGTCTCCAATGGCAAGGGCACCTTGACAAGCCCGAAGGCTGTGAAGGAAGAAGGGGTCTGCATGTCTGAGGGATGAAAATCAGACCTTACAACTTTAGAAATGGGAATTCCTCACCTCTGATCTCTCCAGGATGTAAAAATCCAGATAAAGGTGCAGGGTGTGGACAGGACCCAGCTGAAGATGTTCCTATCCCAGCTCCTCACCACAACACCAAAACCTCCCCATTCCCTCCGCTCTGCCTGTGGAAGGGGATATGTATGTCCCCTGTACTGCAAAATCAGCCAGAGCCCCCAAGGCACTGCTGACAGTGGATAAAACCAGCTTTAAGGGATCCTCCTGTGCCCTGTTCTGCTCTTAAGGGGCAGCACCTTCCAGGGGAGAAGTGGAAACACCACCCAGGACCCTGCAGGGTCCAGCACCCTGCAATGTCTGAATTCCCATCAGCTCTTGCTCTGCAGCCCAGAGGGCTCAGACAGGGCTCAGCAGCATGGGCACAGGGTTCCCTGTGCTGGTGGGGCCCAGGCATATCTGTTGGCTGCTGTGGCTCTGGATGGTGATGGCCACTGGGATCTGTCCTGGGCCATAAAACTCTTCTGTGCTTCACACAGTGAGTTAGTGAAATCATGTAGTCACCTGGGGACAGGTTCAGGTAATGGAGAAAGAAAATACCCAACACCAAACATGTGAGAACAATAAACCCTTTGCAATGGCTTCTCTTACTCTTGCTTTCTCTCAGTTGGGTTTTTTCCCCTCATTATTGTACTGGGGTTTTTTTGTTTGGTTTGGTTTTTTTTCCTTCTGGTCTTCTAACTTTTTTGTATCACTTTCTTCTCCCAGTCTCTCCTTTATCTTTCCTTTTTCCCCACTTCTTTTTCTGCACTTGTGTTTTTCCTGCGTAAACCACAGCCCACATTTCATTAGCATCTTACCTGGCAGTCGTGTCTGCTGTTCGTGCACAGCATCACGGTCTAGGTTGCGGTTTGCATGCGCAACAAACCTGCTGATGTGTTCCCATTTCTTCTCTCTTTTTTTTCAATGGGGAAAAAAAAAATGCGACACATTTTAAAGTCTTATCTCACACCCTTTCCTCTGTCAGACCCTGGCCACCTCAACGGGACACACAGGGACCGCAGTCCCAGTGCACGGCAGTGTGGCACCGCTGCCCATTCCTGTCCTAGGTAAACCAGTGCTGGAGGCAGAGCCCAAGATCTCAAACACCTCCGGCCAGATCTGCAGAGGATGGGATGACAGCATGTTTCATCCTATTCTGCAGCATCTTCTCCCCCTGCTTGGCCCTTCGGGACCACGGCAACAGGCAGTTCGCATCGAGGAGGTAGCGTTTCAGGCTGACGGCAGACTCGGGAAGCCTTCACTTATACTTTCGTCGTGCTTCCAGCCCTGGCAGGAATGTATTTATTTATAAACGAAAAATGAGACTGTGATCTCATGTCTGGGATGAAGCAGGTCCTGACAAGTCACGCAAAACGGTTCCTGTTACTGCAGGGACCAGAATAGCAACATCCAGCCTGGAGCTCTGCTAGCGGATGGATTAGCTTCAGAAAGACACTTTGGGAACATACCCTGGGAAGAGCAGGATATTTTTGCTTTCCAAAAGGTCCTTACATATTAAGATAAA
>NW_010257735.1:36769-37413 GCF_000690775.1 Eurypyga helias
AAGAAGAAGGTGGGCAAAGTGCCCTGCACGGTTCTTCCAGCACCCTTGAAAATACATGGTGATTCTCCAGCCCCCTTTCCCTTGCATTTCACAAGGCCCTCCATGGAGGGAAGACCCCTCATCAATCCCAGGGTTACACAAGGTGCATTCCCTTTACAAATATTTCTCTGTTCCCTGAGCTTGCCTCTCAGTTTCCTCCATTTCTGCATCAGAGCAATGTTCAGGCAGGGATGCTGCGGAGCTGGGCCTCAGCTCCCACGCCTCCCTCTTGGCCACGTTGTCATTGAGCTGCACCAGGTTTCTTGGATATGCACCACCAAGACATGGCACCTCTCATCCTGAATGGCTCAAAATGTATTAAAATAAAGCAGGGGAGTATCCTGAAACAAACTCCCAGTTTTAATTATTATCCAAGATCTCAAGTCTGAGATTCCTTGCTTGGGGATAACCCTTTCCAGACTGGGGAGCAACCCCATGGGAAGTGGGAGTGCACATCAGCCGAGCCTGGGGGCTGCAAGCCAGGTGCTTTCACACCAAGCCGTGGGGAAAAAGAGAACCCAAACCCCAAATCCAGCTGTTCCTGGCTTGGTCCAGCCCACGCGAGGTGCAGGTGACAGGGATGAGGTGCTGACCCTCCTCCGGGC
>NW_010257736.1:0-261 GCF_000690775.1 Eurypyga helias
GGAGGCAGGAGCGTGACCGCGACGGGCGGCCTGTAGCCACCGACATGCTGATCACACTGAAAACGCTGCAACAGCAGACCTTCCGGATCGACATCGACCCCGAGGAGACGGTGCGGGCCCGCGCAGGGGCGGGAGGCGGTGGGAGGGCCGCGCTCCCTCCCTGGGCTCAGGCCTCGCTCTCCCTTCCCGGAGGAGAGCCCGCGGCCCCGGAGGCGGGTGGGGGGAGGGCGGGCGAGCGCGCCTTTCTCCTGTCTTCCGGTG
>NW_010257737.1:0-1756 GCF_000690775.1 Eurypyga helias
ACTTCACCTAGAATCGAGAACTCTAGATGTTGTAATGCAGACCAGCTTCCAAATGAAGGCATTATTTTTAAAGCCTTGGCATGATCCAAGGAGCATATTTTGCTTTGCTGAATTTAACCCTAACATTTCACAAGACAATCCCAGCTCTCCAATTTCCATTCAAAGAACGAAGGAAATACAAGGAAGGACACCCTTCTCCAAAGCTCAGGAAGTCACCCTCCTTCACTAATGCCCGGTGGGGAGAAGCTGGACACCTCAGAGTCTCATACTGCACATTATCTGAAGAAAAACCACGCAAATTTGGCATTTTACAAAGCTGCATGAAGCATTTAAGGAAAAAAAAAACCCCACTCCTGAAGCAGCAATACCAGCCAGCATTAGGAACCAGGCAAATCAAAACCAGTCCTTCCCTGGATTTCTGTGTCAGCAGCATTTTCCCCAGGTCCACCACAGCCTGTTGGCATTGCATTAATTAAAAATAGTGACATTTAGATAAATACATTTCTTTCTGAAGAGTGCTTAAAGTTTTCAAATTAAGGCTGTTCAAGAATATTTACAATTGATGTAAATGGCATTAGCAGAGTGCAAAATTATATTAAAGCATTTCAATTAGATTTTAAATTTCCAGTACAGACATCAACCATCTTTAGTTTTGCTATTTGCCCGGACAAAAATCAAATGCTGAAAGAGTTAAGAACTTTTTAATTAAAAGAAAAATAGAAGCAATTGATTTTAAAAGATGAATGGCCAAAAGCGAGAAATATGGGAGACCCAGCAGCAAGGAGACCCTGGAGATCCAGCCCCAGGATCCAGCAAAGCAAGGCACTAAGGTGATTTTTGCTCTGGCACCGAGCCATGAATTTCTGCAAAAGCAGTGCCGCTTCGAGACGTTCATGATCTGCCCAGCTTACTCAATCCTACCAGCACTTTTCCAAAAGGCAAAGTCTCCTCGCAGCCCACGTTTCCTGTCACAACGTACAGCCGGTTGGGTTTGTTTCACAGAACGCTGTTATTTCAAGTGATGTTTATAACCCACAAAATGCAGCAAGATATAAGAAAACAGAGTAATAAAATTGGTGCGTATGACTCAGTATTTAGAAGATTCCTCAGCTCCAGCTGAGACGAAGGGATTTCTGTTCAGTTTTCTAGAAATTACGTTTTCCTATGAAGGACCACACAGAGAGAAGCCTCAATTCCCGATTTAGAACACATTAAAAACCGTGTTACAGTTCAGTGGTGCAAAAGCTTTTAAGGACAGAACCCACGCTGGAGGACAACCGATCAATACGTGACTCAAGACGCGGAATGGCAACGCTCATCCACGCGCTGCCTGGTATCACCCATGTGCCCTCGACTCCAGGAGACGCTCGGCTCCATGTGCCCTGGCTCACTGGGATCTCCTCCGCAAGCAGACCGCTCTCAAGGGGCCCACTGCCCGTGGGACAAGCTGGCACGTCACCCGTCTGGGGAGTGGAACAAGGGGCTGCGGTGAGAGCGCAGCTTGGGACTCATCGGTCCCAAGAGCTGCTCTGCCCTCCTCAAAACGTGGCTTTTAGCAGTAACAGAGGGTTTTCTTCAGCTTCTGGTGGGCCTGGCATGTCAAAGCTAATGCTCAGCTTCAGGTTTTAGGTTAGCAAGCCTTAGGGTTTGCACCAAGAAGCAGCACGCTCTCCTTTTCCGTCCACATGATGCAGAGATGGACCAAACAAGGGCCGCCAAGCATAGAGCCGTGTCCCTCCGTTCGTCTGCACGACGC